>NW_025106753.1:0-62075 GCF_013123115.1 Colletes gigas
CTTAGCAGTTCAACACATGTTTTCATCCGAACAGATTCAGCCAAAACTATTTTACAACCCGCTTATGAAGGTCCATACGCCGTAGTGCGCCGAGGCGAAAAAACATTTACAATAAACATTAGAGGTAAGGAAATAAATATATCAATTGAAAGGCTAAAGCCTGCTTATATGCTAGCAGAAAACAGACCGGATCCCGTGAGCATAGAAAATCAGCCGGTCACACAAACAAACGTACCTGACAATGCGCCGGTTATACAGCAACGTGTTACGCGTTCAGGTAGACGCGTACGTTTTCCCGAGCGATTTCAAATTACGCGGTAGTACTTAAGGCTTGCGCATTATTATAATAAGTATCATATACCATTTATTTTTATCCATCACTTTTATGTACTTTCATGTATTTTTAGGTATTACGTATTATATATTAAACTCCATGTAAATTCCTTTTTTTTTCAACTTTGTTCAAATACTGTAATGTAAATCTTAGTTAGGATAACGTATTTTATATAATAGAGTAAATGGTAGTGGTAATGTAGTCGGTCAATTTTTCGTAATTGTGCCAATTACTGGCAGGGGGGTAGTGTGGCGGCCAAGGCACCACATACGCCTTAGCCGTTCGAAGCCGCTACAATGTATGGTTGCACACGAGACGATGGTTGCACACGAGACGACCAGAGCCGCGTGAGCCGAAAAGCCGTTGTCGTCGTCTCTGACCGTCTTTTGTTTTTGAAGGCCTCTTGTTACGGTGGCGATGATCGTACCAGAGAGTCGAGCGTAACCCGCACCACGAGTCACGTCGTTGTACGACAGCAACAATACAATTGTGCGGAACGGAACAGAGCGGAGTCATTATCTTCCCGATCCCACAGACTTAACCGTTTGATTTTAACCTGTTTATCAACCGTTTGTAATAGCGATGGGGACGATTGGGACACCCATATTAATCAAGTGCAGTGGTCAATTAATAATACTCAACACAGCGTCACACAGCGTACACCATACGAAATCATATTTCATAGACAAGGAATAGGTATCCATACAAATCGACTGACACGCGAGATTCTAGAACTTAACCAAAGTTTAGACACCGTTGATGAAAGAAAACCAGTTTCTGAGCTATTAGAGAAAAATCGTGCGAAACAAAAAGAGTATTTCGATAAGCATCGTAGGAAGCCCCAATTATATCGAAAAGGCGATTTGGTGATGGTTCGTAGTGAACCAAATGCGACAGTTCAGAGCAGAAAATTAGAAATAAAATACAAAGGTCCGTACGAAATCGTTAAATCGTTAGGTAACGACAGGTATCTTGTGCAAGACATAGAAGGAGAGCAACAAAGTAGTCGATTATACAAAGCAATAATTGCAGTCGACAAAATTAAAATAGTGGCTAAAGCACCGTAGATACTAAGCTTATATTGTATTTAGATTGATAACTTTAGATTGTAACTCATTCTATAATTATTTGTATTTAGTAATATGTGTACTGATAGCGCGGACGCTATCGAATTGTCAGGAAAGGCCGAACTGATACCGATTTTCGCGGGCAATGGCAACGCGCGTGACGTCATGCGAGAGCGACACCGCAGGTTACGGGAGATTCGCGAAAAGTAGATTTTAGGAGTCATCGTTAAACTATCGATAGCGAAAGAGCACGTGTACACCTGTAGTCATTCTCTTATAATACTACCATTAAAATAAAAGTTAATTATAACACTTTGAACAATTGAAAAACGTAAAAATTAAAAATCAATCGTCTCGTCGCCTGGCGCGGTAATCCGCCTCTCTTTCGACGAGTCGTCGGCTGGCGTCACTCTTCTCTGTAACAAAAAGGACGGAACTTGGTGTAAATACACGGTAACGTTAGTCACGTTTTCCGTCTCGTTCTGAAGTTCTCGCGCTCCTAGCTGTGCTTGTCGCACTCAGGAGCGGGGATTCTCTGCCGCTGCGTTACGAGGCGAAACAGGTGGACTGTATTTATTTATGTTCCCTTTAAATCAGGAAACGTTTGATTGCAGTTCTAAGGAAGACGAGATTATACCTCGATTCTTCCTATACTGCGTTATCTCGACCGTCGTAGGAAAGGGCAACAGATGGAGGTTGTAAGGCTCCAAATGTTGTCGAATCCTCGGTTTCTTACCGTCCTCGTAATCCGTCCGTGTACGGTGTGGGACTGTACCTTGTCTGCGTTCGCAACGACTTACGATTAGCCTACGTTTCCCACTGTTGCTCTTGAGCGGTATTCCACGCACACGTTGGCGTATTTTCGAAATACCGCTTCAGCAGGTCGCCTGATGCTGGACACGTAATTAAAATTCCTAGCACCGACTGGAGGGCGGCAAGTCCACCCACGGAATACACCACGTGGTCCGTCTAGGTGGGGTTTTAACCGTTCGACAGTCAAGGGAGGTTCGTAGGTCAAATTCGAAACTTCGAATACGACCGATCGGTCCAACGATACGTATCTTTTTTCAGTCTTAGGTGGGCTTTTCCCACAGCTGAACTAGAAACTTTCGGATATAACCCACGAGATTCCTCTTTATAAACGGAAGTGTCGTTGGTACCGGATGGTATCCCAATCCGTTTATGTACTGCACTTCTTTGCGTTTCCGACTCTTTTTAACTCCAGTTAAAACGTGTAGCGGAAGTATTGGCGTTACCGGATCGGACCCCAATCCGTTCTCGCACTGCACCTTCTTCACCACGTTCTTAACTGGCTCGAAAGAACGACAAGCTCTACACTATTCGTTCTATTTGGTATATACGGAGGAGCGGTATCGGATGCCCATCTGCTCTCGGCCGTTTCCAAATCAAGAGTGATTCGCTTAACAAGGAGAGTCATATTCGGAGAGCGATTTCCGACTGGCGGCGCTGTAGCCGAATTTGAGTTTGTCTTTGTCTATCTTTCGATTGTCTTTCCTTTTCTATCTTACGCGTTTCGAAACGTTAGCTTGAAATTCTGCGTAGTTTCGTCGATCGCGTGATGTTTCGAAGAAATCCGTATGTGACCGTTTTTGTATCCGGTCTTGTTTACGCGTAGCGGACATGAGAGCCGAACATTCTCGAGTATGTTACATACGCAGAAAAACAATACCGGGTGACGAATAATATTCTACTATTCTTGCACGTCGAATTAACGCGATATTTAAACACATATGTTAAATGTAATTGGTTAAATTCAACTTTAAAAAAAAATATTCGAAGGTCAGACAAAAATATAATGTCACATTTAGTGTACGATTAAAATATGATTGAAAAAAATAAAAAAAATGGATTTGTTTTGGCAGGGTTTGAACCTGCAGAGCAGAAGAAGCTCGGAACTTGCAAGCAAATACCTTGTCATTCACGCTACGCTGGTTGTTGAATGTACATATTTCTATTTCTGAAGATAAGTATCTGGAATAACTTTAATAATATCTCAAAGTAAAACCTAATCCAAAATCGGGTACCATTCCAACTTTTCCTTGTTAGAACCGAGTTTTCAATTTGTCTTAGCGAAAATCGTAATCACATTTTGCACATTATTCTAAAACATTTGTGGTATTCGTTTTCAATGCGATTTAAGTAAGCATGTAATATATAAGATTTCATTTAATTTTTTCTTTTCTAGAGAAGATAGACAAAAAGTTTATATAATTTTTTTATATAAAATTTAATTCGTCCTAAGATTTATATGAAACATTTAAAAGATTTTTTATACATTATGCCTATACATAGATCGGAACAACTATGAAACAAGAGATATAATCATTATTATCCATGGACTGATTATAGTCAAAGTCTAACCGGACTTTGAAATGAGAACATAAAACTTAAATGTAAAGTTTCATTTAAATTCATTTAGCTATTTATACTCAATCGTATTAATAATATACATACAGTTACTCACAAAATTGAGCGTACACCTATGTAGTTAATAAAAACTTGTGGGAAAATGAACATAAACAGACATATTTAAAAGTAAAAACGCATTATACATTTTACTTGTACATTTCAGCAGATAATGCGTGAAGAAATTATTAAACAATATTGATTGTTCATCTATGTTTAACAAAAACTTCAAAAGTATGCTTATTTTATCGTCACAAAATTGAGCGAACAGTTTATTAGTAACTAGAAAACTAACTTTTGTAAAACTTCTCATGGTTTACAATTCATTCGATTGTATCTAGTAACATAGTTCCGTTGCTATGATACGTTTGATTTTCATTTGTCATTGTTTATTAGCGAAAATTTGCACTATGGCTTCACAAAGATCAGAAACTGATATTTCTGTGCGAAAATTAGTTGTTAAATTGTATTGTCAAGGTAAATCTCTAAGGCAAATTGGAAAAATAATAGGTAGAGCCCACTCTACTGTACAAAAAATTATTAACAATTACAAATACAATGGTACACTGCATAATCAGCCAGGACGCGGAAGGAAAAAAATTCTGACTGGAACTGACGAACGGTACATAATACGACAAATTAAAATTAATCCAAAAAGTAGTGTACCAAAATTAACAACAGATGTTTCATTGAGGATTAGAAAATCGATATCGATAGAAACTGTTCGTAGGGTGCTACGTGATAAAGGCTATCACGGTAGGGTAGCAAGGAAGAAGCCTTATATTTCTAAGGTGAATAGAATCAAGCGTTTGGAATTTGCAAAAAAATATGTAAGTTGTGATATAAATTTTTGGAAGAACGTAATATTTTCTGACGAAGTTAAAATTAATTTATTTAATTCGGATGGAAAAATAATAGTATGGAGACAACCGAATTCAGAGTTCGATCAAAAGAATACGGTTCCTACTATAAAACACGGCGGAGGTTCAATAATGCTGTGGGGATGTATGGCAGCAAGTGGAGTCGGTAATAGCAATTTTATTGAAATAACTATGGACAAACTAAAATATCTCGATATTTTGAAAAAAAATTTGAAATCGTCAGCTCTAAAATTAAACATGCCAGTCATATATTATTTCTAACAGGACAATGATCCTAAACATACATCGTATATTATTAAAGAGTGGCTGCTATATAACGTGCCAAAATTATTACACACTCCACCACAATCGCCGGATATTAATCCCATTGAGAATTTGTGGCGAGAATTAAAATTAAAATTAAATAATTGTAGTTTTAGTAATAAAACAGATGCTAAACGCAAAATTGTAGAAATATGGAATAGTATTCCGTGTTCGACTACAGAAAAGTTAGTCGAGTCTATGCCAAAACGTTTGAGAACAGTTATAGATGCAAAAGGATTTGCAACAAAATATTAAAATAAAATCTGTTAGTTATTTTTGTTTAATTTGATCTGCTGTATGCTCAATTTTGTGACAGTAAAACAAGAACAGTTTTGTTGCTTTTGTTAAATAGAAATGAACAATTAATTTTATTTAAGACTTTTTCCACTAATTGTCCTTCAAAATATATGAACAAAATAAATATTACGTTTTTACTTTTAAATATGTCCGTTTATGTTCATTTTCCCACCAGTTTTTATTAACTACATAGGTGTACGCTCAATTTTGTTAGTAACTGTATGTGTTCAGCGCGCTCATTTATCTTTTTCTGGTTCTGTGATGCGCTTCAAGCGGTAACTTAATAGCGCTTGAATATTTGGTGGTTGGTGTAATAATTGAGATACAATTAACTATTTTTAATATTTAATAATCTATCTTAGTCTACTACAGTGCGGTCTTCACCTTTCTTATTTAACCTTGTTTCCTGGTTTAAAAAATGTGTATATGATGGTAACCGATTCAAACTTTTTGTTGTTATATCTCTCCCCGTCAGAAAAGCTACCCTTAAATACAAATCGGCCTTGGGTTCTGACGGGGATGAGGCACGCGGATTGGCTGCTGTGGTATTTTGAATTTTGTCATGGAAGGCGGTCGTTTTCCCTGATTGGAGAAGTATTTGTCGAAAATATTACAGGTGACCGCCTCCAAGCCATCGGTCACCGTTAGGTACCGAGGGCACCATCGAATGACGTCCGGGAAATTCCGCGTGCCTCGACCGTAGCAGGTAATAATTTTTATGAAGCGCCTTGACCTTACTAAGAAGGAACCATCGCGAACGGTCCGGCTTCGATTTTGATGAAACTTTGTACACTTATAAAGCAGCCAAAAATAATCGACACGTATTTTTTTTAGCTGCGGTAACTCGAGTTTAAGGGGTGAAACCACCCCTTGAAGTTTTGGCTCGAAACGGCTATCTCGAAAACGGAAAGACATACAAAAAAATTGTTAATGGGCGAGGTTGATGGTTTCTTATGTACAATAACATGGTGTTAAAAAATTAAAAAAAATACAATTTGTTTATAACAAAAAAAAATTTATTAACTTAATTTTTCATTTTATTGAAATTTTCATAATGACAAAAAATGACGAGCATTTTATTCCAAATCCATTGGTATGCGATTTTTTAAAATTGCCTCCTACAGTTTTGCAGATTTTGATGATTTACATCTTGCGCGCACATCCATTATGGTAGTAGCCGTTCTAACTTTGATTTAGTGCAAGCCTACAGTGCTTCATTAAACCTGCAATATTTATCTATTGTCAGATCTATTCTAGCTTCATATTCCTTTACAGTGCCAATATCATATTTGTCTTTAGCAAATGCATGCTTATACTTATTTATTAATTTATCGATTGAATTTTTCTTTTCATTATCCAAGTGCTCCGTTATAGATACAAAATTTGTTGTATCTAAATTTTCATTAAAATTTATTTCATAGAAAACTTCTTGTTTCTCTATTGATAATTTTTGTCTATTTATTTCATTAGCACTATCAGGAATTTCTGTTTCACCTTTCTTATGTTCTTCATGACCAGTAATAACATTTTCCATTTTCTGTGCTATCTTTAAATTTTCATTTTGAGTTAATCTAAATTTTTTTATAATATCTAGACCAATGAGGAAATCGAATTTAAAATTTTCATTGTCTATAATGAAAACATTGATATCTTTTTCTATTTCAAAAATTTTTGCTTTCATTTTTATCAATTGCTCTGTCGTATTAACACCATTAATTGTTCTAAGATTAACTTTTCCATTATCATTATCTTTTTTTAATTTTAGTTTCAGTACTTTTGAGTTGATAAGTGACACGTTCGATCCTGTGTCGTATACCCCATTTATTTCAAAAGTTCCATTTAATATTATCTTCAAACTGATTAATGGTGTGTTTGTAAGTTTTTTGGGTCTTGTCCTTCTGTTTCAATTTCAAATAAAGAGTTATTTACTTTTTTTGCTGTTCCTTCCTTATTTTTGAACCAGCAGTCTCATTCTGGATGAAAACGGATTTGTTTAATCTTTTCTTTGCAGAAAGCGCATGGCACTTTTGTTTTTAACTTTTGTCCGTTTGTCTTCTTGATTTCATTAAAATTTTTGTAAACTAGATGCTCTAGTTTTCCTAGCTCATTGTATAAATCCTCTGTCTCAAGCAGAGTTCCTCTATCGATTTTATCACTTACGAAATTGGGTAAACCGACTGTAATGAGATCAATTAAAGTCACAGTATCAATTGATCTTGTTGCAATTTTAATCCGCAAATTGTGCCGTGATCTTGGCAGATACACAATAATTATGTAGGAAAAAATAACCAACACCTATTTATTTATTGAATGTATCGAGAAGTTTAACAGAATTAAAAAGGCGAATATATAATACAGTATGAGACACGTGTTTTCTAGCGCACACTGTTGTAGAGGTTCAGGCGTAATCAAACACAAACACAAATACAACGAAAGATATATATTATGAAACATAAAGACCATACATATTGAAATTAGAAATTACACACCAAAAGAATTACTCGTAACGTTCCCGGACGGACCGTCAGGCGCGCTACACACACGCACACCAAAAAACCCAACCGGCGTGCAGCCACCACTCCTGCCAACGCACCATGGCTGCCAACTTATTTCTCCAACATTCCCCCCTCATGGCTGCATGTCGGTTTCACAAAAAATACAGACCTAAGTTATTGCTATGTTTAACTATCTTTTCCTTGCTCAGAGCTTTCGTCAACAAATCCGCTGTTAAATGTTCCGATCTTACATGTTTCAATTCGATATTATTATTTAATACTTCCTGTTTGATAAAATGATATTTTCTATTTATGTGCCGGGTTCTATTGGTTACCTTACTTCTCATTACCCATTCCATTGCAGCTCTACTATCTGTTTCTAATATTTTTCCACACTCTTGCACTCGTATTCCTAGATTTTCTAATAGTCCTTGTACCCAACTTAATGTCTGCACTCCTTCACACATTGCTAGAATTTCCGACTCACACGTTGATAATGCTACAAGTTTCTGCTTATTGCTCTTCCAAGTTATCAAATTTCCTCCAAATTTTATTACGTATCCACTAAATGACCTTGCATCTTCCGTACTATTCCAACTAGCATCAGTGCTTAAACATATCTCATTACTATACCTCTTATAATACAATCCATAATTTTTTGTCCCACTCAAATACCTATAAATCCTTTTTACACTGTTTAAGTGCAATTGCTTAGGACACTTCGAATACTGCGATAATGCACTTACCGCAAATGCAATATCCGGCCTTGTTCCTATTGCTAGGTACATCAACGATCCCAACATCTCCTGGAACAGTGTGGGGTCCACCTCTTGGGAATCTTGATATTCATCCAAATTCTGTTGAGTATCCATCTGTGTCACCGTTGGCCTTGAGTCTTGTAATCCATACTTTTGGAGAACCTCTCCAATATACTCCTCTTGCGACAACTCTACCCCTTCTCCGCCTTCTCGTATTTGAATATTTAAAAATCTCTTTTCTTTTATTTCTTTTAATTCAAAATATTTTTCCAGCTTCCGCATTTCTTCATTGATCGCATCCTCGCTTGTTCCTATCATCAGGCAGTCGTCTACGTATAGGCCCATTATTACGACCCTGCCCCGATTCCTTTGGATATATACACACGGATCCTCTTCAATCCTTTTCCACCCCTCTTTGAGTAACGTATCATTTATCCTCTTGTTCCAATAGTGTCCCGATTGCGGGAGTCCATATATACTCTTCTTCAACCGGCATACTTTCCCTGACTCTTCCTCAAATCCCGGCGGTTGCTCCATATACACTACCTCCTCTAACTGACCATACAGATACGCGGACCTCACATCGTACTGCTTAATTTTTAGGTCCTGCATGGCTGCTATCGCTAACAATGCTCTTGCACTGTCCAATTTTAGTACTGGAGCAAAAGACTCCTTATAATGTATCCCTGGCTTCTGGTTGCACCCTACGGCTACCAACCGAGCCTTATACTCTACCTTCTTTCCATTCTTTTCTCTTTTTGTTGTGAATACCCATCTGCTCCTTACTGGCTTCACTCCCTCTATTCTGGGTACTAGATCCCAGACCTCATGTCTTTCCATATTTGCTAATTCATTTTCCATCGCATGAACCCATTCTCTTTTGTTGTCTCCTTCCAAGGCATCCTTGTAGTTATTAGGTACAGACTCGTTTTGGATCGTTAGATTCGCTTTCTGTAATTTCTCTTGTATTCTCCTAGACCTTCTTGCTCCTTCCTCTCGGTCCTCCTTAGCCTGTAACATTGCCACCTGTTTTTCAGCGTTTGTTCTTCTTCCCTTCCGTCCTTCTTGAGCTGGCTCTGCCACCTGCCCAAACGTCTCCTCTTCCTGTGGCAGATCTCCTTGTTCGTTCATGCCCTCTTTCTCCGTTTGCACTTCCTCTTCAAGACCATCTAATCGCTCGTGCACTCCTACTCCTATCCCGCCAATTGATATTTCTATTCCCTTATCTTCCTGCTTCTCCAGCATTTCAGAGCCTTTTGCCTCCTCATTGAATTTTACTGTTCTGGCTACCTTTATTTTTCCATCTCTGTGATCATATATCCTGTACCCCTTTGTTCCTTCTGCGTATCCGACGAATATCCCTTTCTCGGCAACTGGTTCCATTTTCTTTCTATTCACTTTTGGAACGTAATAGTACGCCAAACATCCAAAAGTTTTTAAATAAGACGTCGATGGTTGATGTCCATTCCATTTCTCTTGGGGTGTCTTGTCTGTACACTCGCGCGTTATCGTTATATTTTTTAAATATGCCGCCGTTATTGCTGCTTCCGCCCAAAATTCTCCCGGTAGCTTCGCATCTATCAGCATTGTTCTAGTCCTCTCTATTATACTCCTATTTGCTCGCTCGGCCACCCCATTGCTTTGCGGGTTATATGGTATAGTCTTTTGATGATCAATCCCCATCTTGCTAAAGAATTCCTTGAACCGGCTATTTACGAATTCTCTTCCATTATCCGATCGAACCTTCTTTACTTTGGCTCCTAATTCCTTTTCACATCTCCTAACATATTCCGTGAAATATTCATACGTTTCTGCCTTGTTTGCCATGGGGTAAACCTTAACATATTTGCTATATTCATCAACTATCACAAATAAATACCTGGATCCTCCTAGTGATTCTACTGGCATTGGTCCACATACATCAATATGTAGGAGTTCCAATGGACCCTTGGCCTGTGCGTGCCATACTCGTGCATGTGGCTGCTGGGTGAGTTTACCCATTGTGCACGGTTCACATAATTCCAACTTTCCTGGTTCAAAATCGAGGTGTCTGACTGAGCCATTAGACTTCATCTTGTCCAAAAACTCTTCGCATATATGCCCTAGCCGTTTATGCCAGCGCATTTTCCAGTTTTCTGATTTCTTCCTTTTTGCTTTTGAATCTTGTTCATTACTCAACAAACAACTATTTCCCGGTTTTGCCGTAAATACAAACATTCCATTTCTCTCTAGTATTTCACTTATCACCTCCCCTGACGAATCAACAACTGTGGCCATGCCATTTTCAAATATCACCTTGTTGCCTTCATTAATTAGTTTACTCACTGATAGTAGGTTGGCTCTTAAACGAGGTACATACAGCACATCCTTAATTCTTATTGTTTCCTCCTGCCCATTTATCCTTTTTACTATTCTTATATCTCCTATCGCTTCTGCTTCCAATGCTCTATCGGTCTCTGCTACATCTATGTTAGTCCGGTATTCCCTAATGTTTGTCATATTCTTGATATTTGGGGTCATGTGAGCAGTTGATCCAGAATCAAGTGTCCACTCTTCCATTTCGTTTTCTTTTCCCATCGTTAATATATAACTACCCTTTTCTTTCACCTGAAATGTACGCTCATTTCTTGGTGCAGTAGCTATATTCCCTTGTTCTCTTCTCATATTAAAAGTTCTACCTCTATAATTAGATCTACTATTACTTGAATTATTGTTGTACTTGCCTCTATTATCTGTTGGCTGTGCGCTTCTCCTATTCCGATAGCAATATTTTGCTATATGTCCTATTTTTCCACACACAAAGCACCCAACAGGTTCTTTGTAATGAGTGCGCTTGGTCATCCTATATGCCTTCTCATCTCTACTATTTCCAGCCGCTTGTCCCTCTGTTTCTCGACCCATTCGACATTCTTCTTCTTCCAAAGCACGTTGAATTTCTTCCAATTTTAGTGATCTTTGAGCCCTAAGCACTGTCGCAACTCTTTCATATTTTGTATGCAGTCCTCTTACCAGGTGGTATGTTACTTCTCTATCCTCAATGGGATACCCTATACTGGCACTTCTTGACGCAATGTTCTTAGCCCTTGTTATGTAATCCTTGACCAATTCCCCATTACTCATTTTTATATTCTTTAATTCTAAACCTATATCTATGCGTAGCTCTATGGTATTTTCCGCATGTATTCTCTTTAATTCTTCCCACAACCTTCTTGCTGATTCTTCTGTTAAAAATAACCCTGCTTGGTCTTCACTTAATATCGTAATAATTATTCCAAACGCCTCGTCGTTTTTACTTTGCCACGTGGCTCTTCGTTTCCCAGCGACGGATTCAGGGTTTTCATCTTCCGGCGGTTCATCGCTCTCAATTACTTCTCGAAATAGTTTACGAGCTTTTAGCACTGATTTCACTTTTAACGCCCATGTGTGGTAATTCTTCCCATTTAACAACTCAATTTTACTGAGCGAGATACCTGTTCCTTCAGCCATTGTTCCAATCTTTTTTTTTTTTTTTTTCCCCCCTTCTACGCCATGTGCCTTTCCTAACCTCTACAACACTTTTCACTTTTAAAAAATTATACTCAAGCCGAACCACGCTCTGCTACCAATTGTTGTAGAGGTTCAGGCGTAATCAAACACAAACACAAATACAACGAAAGATATATATTATGAAACATAAAGACCATACATATTGAAATTAGAAATTACACACCAAAAGAATTACTCGTAACGTTCCTGGACGGACCGTCAGGCGCGCCACACACACGCACACCAAAAAACCCAACCGGCGTGCAGCCACTCCTGCCAACGCACCATGGCTGCCAACTTATTTCTCCAACACACATCTTCTACGCGAACTTGAGACAATAAACGTAAACAGAGGTGGAGCATCTCTTTATACATGTTGCTATTGTTCTGCTTTATCGACTAGGTAACAGATGTCGCCTTCATAGGTGATAAGATGTCGCGTATTTCAACAGATCTTCTTGTTTCTAAAAGTAGTTTTTCTTTTCTCAATGCATATTCTATCAGGGAACCTGTTTGATATCTAAACATCATAGCATATCTGATTGGGTACCAGCCTTTATTTGCGAAGGTATCACAAAACTTTTTTCTCCATTCCTCCCACTCTGAGTTTATTGTTAATTTAATTAGAACACATTCATACCAATCCAAGCAAGACTTATCGAGGAAGAGCTTTAGTAGTTTAATTTTTCTTTTATTCTCTGATATATTGTATCTTTCACATTCTTCTTCAAATTCGTTCATCCATTGACTTGCATTCTGTGTTTTATTATTAAATTTTTGTATGGTGATTTCCTTTGCAATTTTATCTAATGACTTGTTTTCTACTCTTTTGCTGTTTTCAATCAAAGTTTCTAACAGTTTTTCTATAGAAGAATTCTGTGCTGAAGCTGTTTCTTCGGTATTACATGATATTTCTTCTAAGAAATAGTCATTAAATTGCATATTTTTTTCTTCGTCTAAGTATTTTCCTCTCATTTTTTCATCTAAGGTTATCCAGATTTTCCTGAATTGGTTCCTTTTTGTTAATGTTTTCCTTATCTTTGTAAACGCAGGTTGATTATTTATTTCATTGTGTAACGTTGCTGGCTGTAATTCATCTGGTATAGTAAACCTACGTCCATCTGGTGTCTCTATTGAGGTTATGCACAAAGCATTAGATTTTCCGTCCACAGTTCCTTTCATTTTAAATTCAAACTTTAACTTCTCCATTGCTTATCAAACGGGAATGTTGTTTTGTAATGTGTGATTGAATTATTTGTTGAACATTTAAGGATTGTAGAGAATAACAAACTGAAAAGTTTCACTGTAAAAATACAAGAGTTTTTATTAATTAAACTATTTGCCTAAACTATTTACAGTGGTTACGAACCTGTAAAAATACAAGAAACAACATTCAAAGTTTGTTCTTCGCAATCTTGCTCCTCGTGTAAACAATTCACTTTATTGTAAAAGGAATAACTGGTTGAAGTTTAATTGGCCGTATTCACACGTGTCTGTCGAATCCTTGTTTATATTTCTCTGCCGCTACTGCGGATCCTTACTTATCGACTCACTGTATTGAGCGGGAAGATTTAAATCAATTAAGGAGCGCACTCCTTACATGTATATGAAAACGCATGCAAATATGTTGATATAATTGAAAAGTAAACTTTATTTTTCATCAAATTCTTAAAATAGTACAAGAATATAATGATAATATAATAAAATAATACATATAAAATAAAAAATTTATGAATAAATTGGAAATTATTAAGTTTTTAACTACATCTATTGTGTTAAAAAGCTTGATATACTTTTAACGTATGAGTCCGGATAGAGGTGTGGGAGTTTTATCGGGGAAGTGAATCGGACACAAATGGTTTTCTTTTCGTCGGCCTTTAAGAACGACCTTTTATTACAAAAATAACGGAAAAACAAAAAGAAAAACCAATGAACAATTATAATAAAAATAACGAGACTGAACAAGAATATTAATTTGGCCTCGTTTCTGGCCGTTCCGCGAGGCCAGGGTCGCCGAACTCGCAGCTTGAGGTAGGCCAAGATTCCTATGAACAGAAAAACACGACTATGTGTTAGACACACGTACACGGTATACGTATCTTCGTCGCGCTCGTTTGCTCGCGCTCCTGGCTTCGTAATTCGAACGTACCGGAGCAGAGAATTGTAAACTTGTCGTAAATTACGAAATATAAAAGTGGACTATATTTTGGCTAGGAAAAGAATTAAACTTCTTTTCTTCGCCGACAGTGGACGGGGATGCAAGAGGAGGTTGTAAGGCTCCTAATGCACTGTTCCCGTGAGTATGCACACTGAGTCTGTGCGTCGAGTCGCACTGCAGTGCACTGCACGACCGTCAATCTGCGGCTTCTCTTAACACGTTCCAACAGATGACTTATTTGGCCGAGAGTTACACTGCGAAGCCCGACAACACGTTGTTCACTGCACGAATGCACTACTCGACGTGATACGTTGCAGTATTTTGAACTACGCGGGGGCCTGACCCACGACTCCGTTACTTCTCCGCACTGGTGCTCCTCTAAACGTTACACCGGCGGGATCTGTAGAAATAAGGAGGCGAAGACCGAAAATCACACGTCCGAAATGGACGCCGACCTGACTACAGTGAGCCCACCAGGAGGTACACCACGTACACTGCCGGCGGAAAGTTTCCGACCACCTCGATATTTGTGAATGATTTCGGAGTTAATGAAAATGGGGCTACAATATTGCATGCTCCTTAACGTCTAATCATGGGTAGATGTAATATAGTACAAAAAGTTAAGTTTATAACATATTTATTGGTAAACTAATGATAAACGCGTTATACAGCCTTTTCGTCAAAAAACGAGCCTTTACATCTTTTTACTTTGGTAGCTAATCTCGGCATTCTATCGATTAATTTCGTTCGCATTGTTTGCGAAACATCTTTCCACGCACTCTGCAATAATTCCCATAAGTGTTGTTTGGATGTTGGGCACTGCTTTCTAACCGTTCGATCCAGGTGATCCCAAAGCAGCTCAATCGGATTCAAGTCTGGGGATTGAGGTGGCCAAACCATGTTTTTTAATATTCCTTCGTCTTCTTTTTGTTGAAGAAATATTTTGCACAGTTTGGCCGTGTGCTTTGGATCATTGTCTTGCTGGAGTACAAATCCGCGCCCAATTAACCGTAGTCCTGATGGAATTGCGTGGCTTTCCAATATTTCTTTGTAGCGTTCCTTTTTGAGGATACCGTCTATCAGAACAAGATCACCTGTTCCATTTGCTGAGAAACATCCCCAGACTTGAATCGACCCACCACCATGCTTTACTGTGGGTTCTATGCACGGTGGCAACATCTTTTCCGTGGTAGTACGGCGAACGTAAACACGTCGTGCTGAGCCGAATATTTCAAATTTTGATTCATCGGTCCAGAGAACTTTACTCCAGTCTTCTGATGTCCATGTTTCATGAGTAGAGGCCCATCGACGTCGCTTCTTTTTATTAATTGGCCGAAGTAGGGGTTTCTTTACTGCAATTCTGCCAAATAACCCTGCATCCCTCAAGCGTGTCTTTACGGTGGTAAGTGACACCGCGTTACCTCGTGTACCATTTATTTCTGCCGTAATTTGTGATGCAGTTTTCTTGCGATTCCGCTTGCTTAATAATATAATATGCTTATCTTCTGCACCCGTGGTAACCCTTGGTCTCCCAGATCGTTTCCTGGACACATGTGACCCCGTAGATTGAAACCGCACAATGGCATCGTGTACCGTTGTTTTCGATATTTTTAATTGAGTCGCTATTGTTCGCTCTGATTTTCCTTCAGAATGCAAAGTGCATATAGCACTTCGTATTGCAACACTCAATTCTTTAGATTTTCCCATTTCCTCACGTTTTATATGCAAGATCTGTTCTCTGAGAAGATTCTCTGCTACACTGAGCCTCCTCACCCATTACTCGATATTTATACTAAAGTTTTGAATACAATGTAGTCTATATTGCTAAGGTAACAATCAACCTAAGTTACCTACCCTAGAAGGTACGAAAATTCAGGTACGAGCACTCAAAAAAGTTTACTGCTCTATCCTCATTCCTACAGCTGAAATGAATTTCTTCCATAAAATAATCCTAACTAAGGTTTGGGGGATTCCCAGGTGGGACAAGCAGGTACTAAAACAAGGAGAACTTCAATACGAACAAATAAGCAAAGAATAAATGTTCGTTTTATAACTTACAGCTGTGTTAAACCGTATTAATCGAAAAAAGTAAAGGTGGTCGGAAACTTTCCGCCGGCAGTGTAGGTGCCTCCTTTTGGTGTCTCCTATGCCGAAGGGCAATCACACAGAAGTATGGACGGTAACGCCGACTTCGGAATCGACCGTTAAATTCCGCACAGGAGGGGTCGAACACCCTATTGGTGTATTCTCGAGCCCTCCAAAATCTGCAGTAAATTTAAATTGATTTAAACTCGATCGAGATTTTCTCGAACGAGATTCAGGTGAACTTGCACGAATCGGGATGCGAATCGTGTTTTCCAAGCAAGGTGGGAATGAATTTCCGACCTTTTCGAGCAAGGCTCGCTACACCGTTTTAACAATAGCAGTCTTTTCGGCTTTCTCGCAAGAGGATTTTCCCTCTTAAATCGCGATTAACTTCTGATCGAAATATGATCGGGGGCCGATGCGTCTCGGTCAGAAGTCGCCGTAAGAATGTTTACGGATTGACAGCCGAAGACGTCGCCGCGGTACTCTTACTGGTCGTTCCGTGGCGCTGTCTGAATTTCGGCCGTCTCTCCTTGTCACATTATTGGCGCACTACTCTCTCATGGTACTGACGTCACTAACACCGTTAGCACACTCGAATCGAAAGGTAATGAGCCGTTACCGATGCCAGAAAAACTAATAATACACACGTTTTTCAATCACCGTTCGCTATACAAATCTTATTAGAGATAATCTCTTGCTTATTGTACGTTAACAGGATTAACGGTAATTGCGGCCGAGGATAATCGCTCGGCATTATGCAATCTTTAAACATATTGCATTGCGGCATATTAGTAGAATGTTCTGCATACACGGGTCTTTTGCATAATGTGCAGGCTTTCCTTGTTGGGCGACGTTTGGCGCATATGTAACAATTACCCTTTGTTTTGGTTCTGCCCGTGCTGTCACGTTCTTCCTCGCCTCCTACTGCAGCATCTATTATCCTCAAGGGACCGCCGTTTATTGCTTCAATGGCGTTGCGTGTAGAGAATATTCTGGATATTCGACTATTATTGGCTCTTACTTCTATTTCAGGTTTCGTCAGTTGTTCACTAAGTTGATGAAGGAACATCCTACGCCGGCTTGTAGAAGCCTTCAGGTCTGGGTTCTTCTCCACGTAAATTATGTACGCAGCAAAGGCAGCCACATCCAGAATATTATAAAAAAATGCCAAAGGCCATCTATTCGTTCGCCGCTTAGTTGAATATTCTGCCAGGCATTTATCCATGTTATCAACGCCACCTTTAGTTTTGTTGTAATCTAATATCATTAGTGGCTTCTTGTTTGGACCTTCTACTTCGGTTGTGTAATGCATTGTTGAAAGGACCACAACTAATTTATTTTTCTTCGGCACGTAGGAACACATGGTAATATTGTTGCTGAAACCAAATATGGTGGATTCCACTGCACGTCCTTTTGCAATAGGAAATTGTGGTGGCACAAATGTTCGTCTTTTATTTACTGTGCCCAACATCGATAATTTGCTGTCCATCATCAAACTTTTTGCCAAATTGTAGCTGGTGAAGAAATTATCGCACACAATGTTTCGCCCACTTCCACGGAAAAGATTGACGCACAAATCCTTCACCACTCTTTCACCTACGTTTTTCCCCCGTTGACCGGACGCCGCCATTCCCGTGTAGATTTGTCCCTTCAATGGATAAGACGAAATGGAGTCGCATACCCACCACACTTTTATTCCATATTTAGCGGGGTTTGATGGTATGTATTGCGTGAAACCAGTACCACCACGGAAAGGATACAGTTGTTCATCAACAGTGACGTTGGCTCCTGTTACATAATTGCTATGTAGATTGCTGTTCAGCATCAAAAAAATGTCCGTTATTGCTGCTGCTTTGTCAGTTTGTTTGCGTTGCTGGCGTGTGTTTCCGTTATCAAAACGTATGAAGCGAACCAGTGCGCTCTCCGGACCAGTCCGGACCAGTGAGCTCTCAGGGAGGAAATACTGTATATTCTGTGGCGTCGCCTCCCATGCTCGCCACCAGAGGGGTCGCGCTCTCACAAGCGCTCGACCGACCCCTCCGTTGCTATATATACACTCCTCGAACGACTTCCCAATATCCCAGTCGTCTAAGGCAGGGCCTGCTAGAAAGCCTTACTGATGAGTCCACTGGCAGGCCCGGACGAAACGCGCCCCCTCCTTTCCTTTTCTGCCCTCCTACGGAATTCTCACGAGATCCTCTACCCGCAGCGAAGCAGCGCCACAATTCATTTACTGTCCTAAACCCTCCTATCAGATCCCACATGTTTGTACCTAAACAAATCTTTTTGCATATATTCAGATACCACCACCATAAAGTGTGATCTAAGAAACTCATTATTTATACATTAAAATAACATATTTCTCAAACCTTTTTCCACATACTTAAAATAAACATATTTTCCAAGAACATAACAATAAAAAGTTAGCCAGATTAAAAGAAATGTGTTAATTATTCACATTTTTGTCACAACGCCATGCCATTTCCGATACAAAATGTATGTGCATACCCGGGTATGCTGTTGTTGACGTACGTATAATTTTTCTGCTGTTGACATAAAGGTTAATGTTGTTACCTGGTAACAATATGTGTGCTCATACATGGGAATAAAAAAAAATTTCTTTTTTTTCAATAATTAAAATATGATCAGGAGGTCTTAAAACGTGTGAAGGGATAAAGGCGTGTTCGTTGAAATAATCACAGTGTTCAAGTTCTTTTTGCTTTTTATTTATTCTCGGCAGCGTCTTCTGGAGAACTCTCTTTTTTTCGTTCTACCAGCGTTTATGTAGCTGTCCGTTTTCTTCGGCCAACCCCCTAAAAGGTGGGGTTGACCAATTACCGCGTTCGAACCCCGTCAAATCGTACCGCCCCCCTTCTTGTGCCTGCAGCACGCTTCCTTGAAGCAGGGGGTGCGATTTGACGGTGTTTGCGCTTGCTGGCGAAAGTGGCAACGCAGCGGAATTTCCCAAGATCCTAGGTCGGCAGCGTGACCAGCCGATGGTCGCCAGACCTTGCGTCGAAGACCTTTAGGGAAACTCAGGGTTTATGACACTAGCGATTTACCATCGAGGCCGTCGACAAATTCTTACAATGAACATGCTTTCTAAAAACTCTAATTCCAGAAACGGCTTTCTCAAAGATAGCTTCGCTGTCGTCCATGTCATAAGCCTTGCTAGCCGTTTGCATGTCCGATGCGTTTTTATTTTGTACGGCTAACCGCTACACGTGTATTTCCGTAAAATAAATTTTACAAAATTTTTTTTTCATTATGGGTACTTTGCTTATGTGCGCCTACATAGGTCGGAAAGTAAAAATGCCTGGGGCAGTCGAAAATCTCGGCTCGAGAATCCAAATCGTATGCCGTTGACGGGAGGCCGGATTTCAGTTGTTAAGAGCGAGAAGGCAAATATGAGCCTTTCTCTCTCGACTCCCACGAGGCGATCCGAAATTACTTCGAGCAGCTTCGGAGAATCTAGAAAGAGGGCATGCGTCAGTTTGCCTTTGTCGTCTTTCCGAAACTCCACGAGCTCACGTACGCGTATCTAGCATGTATGAGTGTGCACCCGGCGGTGCTTTTCTGGCATCACTGTACCAGAGCTTTATTCCGTCTCTCTCGTGGCATGGCGCCCTACACGGTTGCCACCCCAACTCTATCAAGGGTTTTTCCCTAGGGCACTAGGGAAATGTCCCTAGTGTCCCCTACAGACTGATACGCCCTGAACGCCTTTCAATACTTTCTCGATCTCTCGTTGCCAGATCGCTGGCGCTGACGCGATTCCATATACTAAACGTCTGCATTTGGAAAGATCCCGATGTGTATTTAGCCTAAGTAATTCCGAATCCTCTAGATGTATCTCCACCTGTAGGTATGCTTGTTCCAAATCTATTTTTGTAAATTTATGCCCGCCAGCTAGTTCACTAAACAATTCATTTATTGTGGAAGGTGGATATTCGTCCACTAATAAATGGACCGTTTATTTTGAAAGTGGTGTAAGTCCATTTTCCTTTTTTAAGAAATTAAACACGGACTAGTTATACATAAAAAATTTACATTAAATTAAGCATGAATTACGTGATATCTCATTTTTTTCAAAAATGGACTTACACCACTTTCAAAATAAACGGTCCAAATGTGTTCGTACACTCCTCGGATGAGACACGTCTGCAGTGTGACTCGTCAACGAATAATTTCGACACCCGGAATAATACGAAGTATTGCTATCCCTACGTCCTGTTAAGTCGATCGGGATTGATTAGGTTGAAATGATCTTTGGCAAAGTGTGACGGAAGAAGAATATGTTTATTTTGTGAGGCACGGTAAGTGTAAATGCAAAACAGACTGGTGTGTGAATAATCGCGAACGTTGACGATATTAAACTTTGTTCGTGAAAATACTTTTGTGGTTATTCTACTGATCTCGTGATATACTTGTAAAACTCACCCCTCGGCGATCGGGGCCCTGGCTATATACCCCTGGTCCCGATCGTCTTTTGGTTTTCCTTCGCGCCGGGTGCAAAAGTTCTCGGCGCGTGCCGCGGATCGATTTTGCACCCGGCCCGAATCGGTTGCATATGACACCGTTTCTAACGGGCCTCAACAATAAGTAATATATAAAACTAAATTGATGTTGGATTCCAACACTTTATTTAAGAAAAGAAAACTCGTACAACTATTACGTCGACTGAAGACTAGACTCTTTCTGTCCGTTTTTCGGTATTGCAGGCGTTTATATGTTATTGGTAGAGATGGGTAGAGGTAGGGACGATGGTCAAGGGATAGTGTGACTCAGGAAGGGTACGAGGTTCAGGATGAGTAAGGGTTAGAAATCTGGACTAGGATGTTTTGAATGAGTAATGTTTGCGAGGTGACGGAGTGGTGTTTGTCTGGTCGTGTTGGTCATCCAACACTGATTTCAGCTGTTTGCCAAAATTCCGTGTGCTGTGGAACAAAATGTTTATTCACGGTTACGCTAAAATCCAAACATAATCTGACTGTACCATTCTTTTTTAGAACCGAAACTACAGGGGTTGCTCATAGTGACGATTTCGTTTTTTGCAAAATCCCAGTTTTAACTAATCTGTCTATTTCTTGCTCAACTAAGGGTATGATTTTAAACGGTACTTCTCGTACTTTTAAAAAAACTGGTTCCGTATTTTCTTTTAATGTTAGTCGTGTTTGTACTTTTCTTACTCTCATATGGGTCATTCCATGCGAAGTCGGACACTTTTCGGAGTACCATATCGGATTTTGTTCTACTTTGAATATGTTGTAGTCTTTAGTGATATATAAACGTATCTAGAAGGATTTTTAAAAATTTTTTAAATTGTTGGTTTTACATGTGTTTGAAATATAGAGCTCACTTTTTTTCAATAAATAATAGCTGCTAAAGTAAGGAAGTTATAAAAATGAAATTTTAGGTACTTCTAGCAGACCCATGGGAGTATCAAATAAAAATTATTTCAATTTAAAAAAAAATTTTTTTAACTATTTATTTTGCAATTGTTTACAACAAATGTCATTTTTTTATAGCGGGGAAATATTTAAAAATTTGAAAAAAATGGGCATATAGTCCTGTTTGTCCCCTTCACGGACCAAGTTTAAAAATTACGGACACTTTAAAATTGGCCTTATAAAAATTAATTGAATGGAACGCTGCGTCGCGTCGTGACATGCTGGCTCGACCGGCCAAGTCGCGCAGTGCCTGCAACCGCCAAGCGGCTATACCTGCTATTGTTATACATAGGGTGTTGGACTGCTGGAAAATGTAACAGTTATTGGACACTCACTCTTTGTCAATGACACTTAGCATTATACACATTTAAGTTGTCAATATTCAATGGGATAGGATGTTCAATGTTCTAGTGGGATAGGATATGATGGGATGTGATGGGATTAGGTTCTGGTTAAGAAATAATGGTTGGATTGTACCAATGATCATCTACCGGATTAAATTGTTTGTTATAAAATTACTTACCTCATAACAGCTACAACTGTTGATTTTTCACTGTCTGAATAAATTCGGGCAGTTAAATGCGTTACTTCTTTAGTTGGTGTAAATAAGTGAAAATTGCGTGTTCCACAGATTGTTGTAGCCAGTCCACGCCTTTCCAGCAAGAATTCCGAATGTTCCTTATATTCTTCTTTTGAGTTGAATTCAAAATGTACATTTTTAACAGCAACACAGTTTGTAGATGAATTAGAAATCCGATTACCAAAGTTGCAAATTCACGATTTTATTGCAAGAAGTCAAAGCAGCTTTTTTAAATATTCTAAAGAAAATGTAGGACCTGATGAATTTGTTGTCGTCGGCGATTTTGCGGAAAATTATTCCTTCGCTATCCAAGACGAAATCCAAAATTATCATTGGTCCAACAAACAGGCGACAATACACACATTCATTGCATATTATCAGGTGGATATTTGTTTAAACCATGAAAACTTTGTAATTATTTCGGATTGTCTCCAACATGACAGCACTGCAGTCCATTTATACCAGAAGAAATTAGTGGAATTTTTGAAGGAAACACATGGCACAATTATCAAGGAAATCAAATATTTTTCTAACGGAGCATCATCACAGTACAAAAATAAATATAATCTATTAATTCTCAATTTCCATTTTGAAGACTTTGGAATCAACGCCGAATGGCAATACTTTGCAACATCGCATGGCAAAAATGCATGAAATGGTATTGGTGGTTCTTTAAAACGCCTTGCTGCTCGAGCTAGTTTACAAAGACCGTTGGAAGACCAGATAACGACACCACAAAAATTATTTGATTGGGCAACTGCCAATATTAAAAATATAAATTTGCAATTCAGCTCAACAGAAGAATATAAGAAACATTTGGAATTCTTGCTGGAAAGGCGTGGACTGGCTACAACAATCTGTGGAACACGCAATTTTCACTTATTTACACCAACTAAAGAAGTAACGCATTTAACTGCCCGAATTTATTCAGACAGTGAAAAATCAACAGTTGTAGCTGTTATGAGGTAAGTAATTTTATAACAAACAATTTAATCCGGTAGATGATCATTGGTACAATCCAACCATTATTTCTTAACCAGAACCTAATCCCATCACATCCCATCATATCCTATCCCACTAGAACATTGAACATCCTATCCCATTGAATATTGACAACTTAAATGTGTATAATGCTAAGTGTCATTGACAAAGAGTGAGTGTCCAATAACTGTTACATTTTCCAGCAGTCCAACACCCTATGTATAACAATAGCAGGTATAGCCGCTTGGCGGTTGCAGGCACTGCGCGACTTGACCGGTCGAGCCAGCATGTCACGACGCGACGCAGCGTTCCATTCAATTAATTTTTATAAGGCCAATTTTAAAGTGTCCGTAATTTTTAAACTTGGTCCGTGAAGGGGACAAACAGGACTATATGCCCATTTTTTTTCAAATTTTTATTTGATACTCCCATGGGTCTGCTAGAAGTACCTAAAATTTCATTTTTATAACTTCCTTACTTTAGCAGCTATTATTTATTGAAAAAAAGTGAGCTCTATATTTCAAACACATGTAAAACCAACAATTTAAAAAATTTTTAAAAATCCTTCTAGATACGTTTATATATCACTAAAGACTACAACATATTCAAAGTAGAACAAAATCCGACATGGTACTCCGAAAAGTGTCCGACTTCGCATGGAATGACCCATATCCGACATATCTAATTTACTTTTGTACTCGCGTAAAATGGAATCGAACTTGTCATCTGTGGTTGAGTTTAAAAAACAAATCGTATCTCTAAGTTACACCTCTAATTGTCGAATCCATTCGCGCCCCATAAGCGGTTCTCTGTCTAACGTTGTAATGTACATGTGTAATTGCTTTGATATGTCTTTATATTGTATGTGTACTTTCACATAGCCTACAATCGCGATTTCGGTTCTGCAGAATGTAATAAGCTTCAAATCTGATTTTTCAATTTTTGTGTCTGGAAATCGTTGCTTACAGAAGTTCTCACTTACAATTGTAACTGCCGCACCTGAGTCAATTTCAAGACGTACCTGTTTATTATTCATAGTAATTGTTTCAAAATACCTTTCGCGATGCCTTTCATGTCCTGTATTTATGCAAAGTATCTCACTTATTTGATCCGCTGACGCCTTGTTTTTTCTCATACATACTTTTGATAGGTGTCTCTTAATACTGCAATTGTTACAAGTTACATCTCTACTTAATGTACATTTTGTAGCTAAATGCTTACTACCGCATCTAAAACAAGTTACATTAGCCTGGGAAAAGCTGTTGTTATTACTATTATATCAATAAATATTTTGCCACGGAACACGTCCTTTATCTGATGTAAAATACTACATGAATTCATCTCTCATTTCTTTCGCGTTTGCAGTCGATCTCCGTGCTCCATGTTGCAAATCTTGCACAGTAGTATTGCCATGAACTACTGATCTCCATGATCCCAGAATGACGTGTCCATCTTGCGTGCCTATATCAAAACTTTTCCTGGAGGTGAATATAAAATCTCGATGTCGAGCTTCTCCTTAAAAAATTGTAAAGATAAATGCACGTTCTTGTAATTATCTCAACTTTTTCCACATTTAACATAAGTGGTTTTCTAAACACACGAAACACTGATGCTAATAAGCCAAAAGCGTTTTCCATTACTATACGAGCACGAGAATGTCTGTAATTGTATATTCTTTTCGAAGAGCTTTTTTCCTGATAACCAGCAAAAGGTTTCATAATATGAACTTGCAAGGGGAATGCGTCATCCGCCACTATTACATAGGGCAATAATTTATCACTTTCGGGATGTGATTCAGCAGGTGGAAGTGTTAAATTGTTTGTCACTAGTTTTTGGTGAAATGACATATTTCGAAATACTCCGCCATCTAAAAAACTGTCTTGGCAACTAATATCAGCATATAGAAAGGAATAATTGGCGTTTGCAATGGCCATCAGGACAATGCTAAATGTTCCTTTGTAATTAAAAAACATGCAGTCACGGTTTTTTGGGCTTTGAATTACAATGTGTTTTCCGTCACAAGCTCCAATACAGTGTGGATAATTCCAGGAGTTTTCAAACTCCTTAGCTACCTTCCTCCATTCGTCTTCAGTACACGGCATCTGGAAAAACTTAATAACTTTTTTTGCAGGTAGAAGATAATTCAATTACAGAAAAAACACTTGATGAATCACATTTTGGTGGGAACAAAGTACATAATGACGATGAAAAAAAGAAAACATTTAAAAAAAGTAAAAAGAAACAGGAATGCTTTGTATCACCCTCTAGTCGCGAAGAAGAAGCGTACGCTATTTTAAAACGTGCTGTTCAAAGGGTTGATTGTGCAACATATGGAGAATATGTAGGAAATGAACTACGAAAATTCACGCCGAAAGCACAAATAGTTGTAAAACATTTTATAAGTAATATATTATTCGATGCAGCTTTGGGAAAATATGATACACCGAATTCATATTACGACAATGAAAGCAGATATCGATTACCCTCCACCTCTTCGCTGCACTCAGAAATTTCGCTATCTAGAGATAGTCATACACAGCTAGCTTGCAGCTTTGCCGACAGTTCACAGCAAGAAGGAGATATACCTGTAGTTTCGCGAACATAAAAGTATTTTCACCGCTCGCTTGGCCTTTGTGTTCTTCACCGGTTCCACGACCGTGAATTTGGTAAAGCCGTCCACAATGACGAACAGGTAACGATTCCCCTTTCTACTCTCCTCAAACGGCCCGACATGGTCGACGTGCAGAGTGTGAAAGGGCACTGGCGTCTTAATGTGGTAAGGCTCGCCTTGTTTCCGTCCTGCGGCCCGCTTCTAGTACATGCAATTTAGACACGCCTTCACGTACTTCGTCACAAACGCATTCATTCCTGCAAACCAGTAATTTTCCCGAATGCGTCAAAGTGTCTTCTCGAGCCCCAAATGCCCTGCGTCGTCGTGACACAGTCTGCAAAGGGTATAGCCGAATAAGGGGGTCAAATGTGCCCTTGAACCAAAGGAAACGCGCTGCACGTGGCACCACCCAGGACGCCTTCCCATCTTCCAGACGTCTGCAGACTCTCGCTTTCTTCAAGACAATCGATAACTAGTCGATACCGGAATTGTGAGCCACGAACCGTCAATGGGGAGAACCCCCTCCTCTGAGGTACGGATCCACGAACAACGCGAAATTCGGCAGTCGCGATCAGGAAGACCAACAAGCGATACGAAAGAGAGAGAGACGAGTGTGATTCCAATTTATTATTATCTATATTCTTCTAACTTATAATAAACTAACATCTAATCTTGTAACAATATCAGAAGTGAAATATACATAAGCTCCTGTGTCCGATTGGAGAGGCCAATATATGATTTGGTGAGAAGGAAATCGCTAAGAACATTATTGAGAAAACGTGGTTTTACAAACGCGATCGAGTGCCGGTGAAGGAAGGTTGTGGACATTGATGGAAAATTGCGACTCGTGTGTGTCGACGGAGCACAAGTGTGAGAATTAGTTGTTGAGGGAGCACCTAATTGAGGAATCGAAGAAAAATTGTTGGTCGTGCGCCATTATCGCACGTATAAATACCAGGAGCATGGTAACGGAAGATTCAACTTTCGAACAGTTAAAGGCAAGCGGCAGAAAGAAGGAGAGACAAGAACGGAAGGAAGGACAAAGTTGGAACGAAGAAGAACATAAACAAACAATTGAAGGTGAGAGCACACGTGGTTTCAGTGAAAGAGAAACTACCTTCGACGACGAAACAAGCATTACAAGTAACGAAAGCCTAAGTACGACTGTGAGTATTACAAATCGAATTGCTAATATGAATGATCAAAACGACGCGCGTAATCTGAAGGATTTTACCTACCTTTGATCCCGTGAACTCCGCGATAGATATAAATGCATGGATTAATAAAATAGAAGAATGTACGTTACTATATGAATGGAATGATGTATCGAAGCGTCATTGGGCATTATCAAAATTGGCCGGGGTTGCGAAGAAGTGGAAGGACAACCTACCTGCACAAGGTGACACGCCGCGTACGTAGAATCAATGGAAGGAATTGTTAAGGGAGGCATTTCCATGCGATGAAAGTTGTGCGAGGAAGAGGTTAGAAGCGCAAAATTATACCAGAAAATCGAATCAGGAGTATTATTATGAAATCACCGATATCACCGAGTATTATTATGACAAACTGGCAAAACCTAACCAAGCGGGAATGACTAACGCTGAATCGGTGGAATAGATAGTCCACGGGTCAAATAACCTACGATTCCGTGATTATCTGGGACCATTGTACCAATATGACAAACCAAGTAAATTATTGCCTACTTTAAAAGATGCTACGCATTTGTTACAGGATCAAATAGCACATTTTAAAGGACAACATGTTTTAACTGTAAAAGAGAAGGACATATAGCCAAACAGTGTGGCAAGCCGAAAGGAAATCGCGGTTTTCGTTGTAACGAAATAGGACATTATGCCAAATACTGCAAGACTGTCACAATTTCTAGGCCGTACGTAAACAAAGAGCAATCACCGAAAGAGAAGGATAGTGCTTTATATATACAGCCAGGTCAGAAACACATCAAATAGTTTAAAGATGTTTACGTTAATGGTAACCACATATAATGTTATGTCGATTTGGATAGCTTCTGTGTCGCCTTGCGCGAAGACGTTGCAAGGAAGATTGGTTTGATTTATCTAGAAGGCAGTTTTGGCCAACTTACAGGTTATAGTGATGGAACAGTTACTCCAGTCGGATGGTAACAGCTAAACTTTCAATTGATAACGTGGAAGCGAAGGTTCAAATTCATGTGGTGCCAGAAAAATGTCAGGCGATCCCACTGATTGTAGGTCAACCATTTACGGAGCAAGAACATGTGGACATTATTATTAAACCGAACAATTTGATTATTAAGGAGGTAGACAACACAATCAAAGATATTGAGGTAGAGGGAAAACGTAAAACCCCATTGTGAACGTCTGAAACGACGGTTATCCCAAACTACTATTTGGGTTATATTGCGGCGCACACAGAAATACATAGCCAGGATATTTGCATAGAAGGGGCTGTGAGAAATGATGGACAACTGATTCCAAGATACTTGATATCGACAGATTCGAATGGAAAGCCAATTGTTCCTGTATTAAATATTTCGGGAACCGATCTACACATCGATAAGGGAGCGACACTTTCGCGCGCAGAATTGGTGGACAAACACAAGTCAACGAATCGAAAGATTAATTCTGAACCGATTAAACGGGAGGAAATCAACACTGAATTGTCCAAGGAAGATACTGAAAATGTCATGAGTATATTGGACGATTTTAAAGACCTAATTACACGAAACATTCGACAGGTTGGCTGTACAGATATAGCAGAGATGAGTTATTGAGGAAAGATGTTAAGTTTAATTGGGGAAGGGCACAAGAAGATGCGATACCCGAATTAAAGGCACGATTATGTAGGTCACCGATTCTTAAGATGTAGAATCCAAAGGCCCGCACAGAAGTGCATACGGATGATGGCGTGGGAGGCGTGTTGTTGCAGGAAGATGAGGACAAATTCTTGCATCCAGTTTCATATTTTAGTAGAAAGTGAACGAAAGAAGAGTCTAATTATCACTCTTACGAACTAGAAGCGCCTAGCGATTGTAACTACGCTTGATCGGTTTCGTGTATATCTTCTAGGAATTCACTTTACTATTAAGACAGATTGTAATAGTTTGAAATTGTTAGCATCAAAAACACATGTCTCCGAGAGTAGGTAGATGGTTTGTGAGACTAAGTGAATACAACTACACGATAGAATATCATCGTAGTGAGAGTAACAATGTAACGGATGAATTGACTCGGAATCTGGTCGAGAACGCGAAAGAAATCGATTTAATAGGCTTATCTGTTTTGAATATAAATATAACAACGGATTGGGTTGCAGCAATGCAACGAGCGAATAAACTAGAACAAGGAGACCAGAAAACACACGAAAAATATACTATGCGTAACAGTAGGGTCTATCGAGTCACGAAGGGAAGATGGAGATTGTACGTGCCGAGCGAATTATGCCGTGACATTGTATCCGAAACACATAAAAACTTATGTCACGTCGGTGTGGACAAAACGTTAGTGGCGGTAGAAGAACCATATTATTTTCTTCGAATGAGAGAATTCATTACCAAATATATTAATTGTTGTATGAGCTGTCTATACCATAAAACGATGACTGAAAAACCACCGGGCTTATTACATCCCTTGGACAAGGGCAGCGAACCATTTGACGTAGTTCATGTTGACCACTTGGGATCATTTATTGTGACAGCAAGGGGTAATAGATATATAATTGCGATTGGTTGTGGATTTTGTAAATATAGTATGCTTAAGGCAGTGTATGATACAAGTACGGAGGAGACACTAATTTTTCTTAAAGAATTTATGTCGCATTATGGGAAACTTAGGCGCATCATTACAGATAGTGGTCCTGCCTTCACGTCAGGCGGATTTGACCAATTTTGTCAAAACTCTGACATAAATCACGTGAAAATAGCTACTGCAACACAACGAGCGAACGGGCAAATAGAACGTTTAAACAGATTTATACTTATCTGTATAGCAACGACGTGTAACACCGACGCACAGTGGGTTGAAACGCGAAAAACGCGGACAAAACCTATTTTTGACGTAATTTTTCGGTTGAAGTTAAATACAAATATGCAATTTTATAGATTTTGATGCGCAGAATTCGAATTAATAATCAGATTTTACCTGATTCGATACATGTAAGAGTTATCAGATGTGTTGGGTATAGTAGGTGCCGCCAGGAGGCGCGGCAAACGGGCTTGCCATGCGCCGGGGCGGCGAGAGTCAGTTGGCTGGACGGGGAGCCCATGCCCGCGACGAACTCAACAACTGGCGCTGCGGCTAAAGAAGTCTGAATTTTCGTACCAAAATTCAGCAGAACCTGTGTCGTGTGGGAAACGTGCATCATGGCGACCGCCAATGACGACCTAAAGTCTCTCACGTCAGCCATTCAGAGCCTGCTTCAACTACAAATTCAACAGAGTAGTGCAGGGAAGGCTGGAGGACCACCTCAAATCGACGCTTATAATCAGTTAAGTGCTCGCATCGAAAAATATACATACGGGACGGCAGAGGATACAAAGCCGTTCAGGAAATGGCTTCTCCGTCACGAGTTTACAATCTGCACGGAGGCAGCGTGTCTCTCTCCGGAAATGAGAACACGTCTCGTACTTGACAAGCTCGGTCAATCGGAATTTGATAGACTTGTGGACCACGTCGCACCGTTAAATCCGTCGGAGATGAGTCAAGAGAACCTTCTGGAAGTTTTAAAGGAACTCTTCCGAGACAAGGTGTCGGTAATACGCCGACGTATAGAAGTCCTGAATTACCGATACGACAAGTCTACCCCAATCACGGAGCATATCGATCGCATCAATCGCCACGCGGCCGAGTTTGATCGACCGGGATTGTCCGACGATGGGTTGAGAATACTGTTACTTTTACAGTCATTCTGCTACTCGAGTGAACACGACGAGCTGAAGAGGATAGCTCTCCGAGTTGTCGAGAAAAATCGGGAAGCCTCCCTCAAAGACGTTGTCACCGAACTGGAAGCGTACTTAAACATATCTTCAAGCATGAAAACGCTTGAAAATCCGCTGAGCGCTGTGTCGCCTTCGGTTCTCAAAGTGACACAGCCGATACGGTACGATCCGAAAGTGCCGAAACGGTACGATCCGAAAGGGCCGAAACCTCCGGTCAGTTCGTTTCAACCTCCCACAAGTGTCAAATGTAACGGTTGTGGTGGTGATCACCCTCGTGTAAAATGCAAATTTCGGGATGCAATGTGCAACAAGTGTGGCAGAAAGGGCCACATCGCCGTAGTGTGCCGATCAGAAGGGAAACAGCTGAAATCTGTCGTAAAAAGTAAGAGTGTAACCACGCTGGCACTTTCTACTGTCAGTAAACGACGTCGACGTTTCGTGGCGGTATCTGTGGGCGACAAAATCCTAACTCTTCAATACGATACCGGTTCGGATATCACTATCATCGGGAAAGATTGTTGGCGCCACCTGGGATCCCCGGGCCTTACGAAAAGCGAAACGGTGGTACACGCTGGAGGAAGCGAGCTTGGGACACTCGGCTGCTTTCGCACGACGGTCAGTGTGCTCGACCGAGAAGCGGAAATCGATATTCACGTCGCCAATCGGAATGGTGTGAATCTATTCGGCCTAAACGCCGTCGATAATCTCCAGCTTTGGTCTGTTCCGCTGTCAGAGTTGAACACTTCGTACTCTTTAGGGCCGGCAGTTGCGCCATCGGCCAAAAGAGTTACAAACAAAGCTGTACCGACAGCCACGCCAACTGGCGACGCACACGCGCACGCAGTCACCAAACGATTTCCTAACCTGTTCTCGAACGAACTCGGGAAGTGTCACGATTTCACAGTCAAATTCAATCTCACAAGTGACGCGCGGGCTGTACAAATTCCTTGTCGTCCAATTCCGTTTGCCATGGAGAAGCCCCTCGAAGAGGAACTCCAGCGACTGGAATCAAGGAATATCATTGAGCGTGTGGAGTCATCGGATTGGGCGTCACCCATCGTTATGGTCAGGAAAAACAATGGGAAAATTAGACTGTGTGCCGACTACTCTACCGGAGTCAACCGCGCTCTGACAGACAACCGTCACCCTCTGCCTAGTGTGGATAACATTATTACAAAACTTAACGGTGGTTGTTTTTTCAGTTTGATCGATCTAAGCGAGGCGTTTATGCAGCTTGAGATTGACGAGGCCCATCGAGAAATTACTACCATTACTACTCCGAAAGGGCTATTTCGGTTCAAGCGCCTACCCTTCGGTATCAAAACGGCGCCGGCGATTTTCCAGCAAGCAATGGATAGTACCCTCTCTGGGCTCGAAGGAGTTTACGCGTACCTTGACGATGTCATAGTTGTAGGTTGCAATCGTCAGGAGCACGACGAGCGTCTAGTGCGGACCTTGCAACGCCTGGAGGAAAAGGGATGGAAACTCAGCTTCGAGAAGTGCTTTTTCACTGTTCAACAAATCAAATATCTTGGGTTGATAGTGAATAAACATGGCATTTCTGCCGATCCTGAGGCAACACGGGCCATAGCAAGCATGCCTAATCCAAAAAATGTTTCAGAGGTGCAGAGTCTTCTCGGTCTGGTGAACCACTACGGGAAATTTATTCCCTATTTACATGAAATAAAGCGTCCCCTCGAAGAGCTGACACGCAAAAACAAGCTTTGGATGTGGAATAAACATCACGACGCTGCTATGGAAAAGATTAAAAATGTGATGCTGAGTCCACTCCTGCTAGAACACTACGATCCAACAAAGACACTGATAGTGGCTGCCGATGCTAGCTCCACTGGGATCGGAGCAGTCCTACTTCAACGCGACTCTAACGGACACGAACGCGCCGTTTATCACATGAGTCGAAGTCTCACGGACTCCCAACGGAATTATTCCCAGCTGGAAAAGGAAGCACTTGCGCTCGTCACTGGAGTTGAACGCTTCCATAAATTCGTATGGGGCAGACGGTTCGTCTTACAAACTGATCACAAGCCACTGGTGGCCCTGCTCCAAACCGAAAACACAAAGGGCCTGAGACCAACCACAGCAGCACGGCTCAAGCGTTGGGCACTGCGTCTTCTTGGGTATGATTTCAAGATTGAATACATTCGTACTCAAGACTTCGGGCAAGCAGACGCCTTGTCGCGGTTGATGGTAAAATTCCGCCAGGATAATGCCGAAGAACTACAGGTGGCGGGGGTGCAGGAGGTCGAAAAGGAACTCCTCCAAGTCAGGAATACTTGCATCGACTCGTTCGGAAAGGAAATTCGAGGCAAGCTAAAAAAGGCTACGGAAGATGATTCCATCCTCACCGCTGTGTTCAAGGCCATCAGAGAAGGCTGGAGCAGTACTGGGAATCCTGAGTCCTTACAGCACTACCAAAGACGCGCCGATCAACTCGCCATAGTGGGACGGTACACTCCTACTCAGTGATAGGATTGTCATCCCTGACAAGCTGAGGCCAGCTATCTTGACCGCTCTCCACCGAGGACATCCGGGCATCCGTCGAATGAAACAACTCGCAAGAGAGTACGTCTACTGGCCAAAAATGTCAGGAGACATCGAACAGCTTGTACGCCAGTGCGATCCTTGTGCGCTGACCCAGAAGCTTCCTCGCAAGGTGCCGCTCAACCCGTGGCCGGTACCATCACGTCCCCTTGAGCGGGTGCACCTGGACTTCGCTGGTCCCATCGACGGAAAATACATCCTAATTTTTGTGGATGCATACTCTAAATACCTAGACGTATCACTCTCAACCTCGATTTCAGCAAGCCGTACCGTCGAGATGTGTCGCGAAATTTTCGCCAGATATGGCGCTCCCGAGGTGATCGTCACTGACCACGGCACCCAGTTTACAGCAGAAGTATTCGCTGTCTTCTGTCGTGAAATGCAATGTACGCATCTCTTGTCAGCAATAAATCATCCACAATCGAACGGTCAGGCCGAAAGAATGGTGGATACGGTAAAAAGAGCTATCGCGAAGGATCCTACAAACTGGAAGAAACAGTTATACGAGTTCTTGTACAGCTACAGGTATTCGCCGTGCTCCGCAACAGATACCGGGAAATCTCCGGCCGAAATCTTCTTCGGCAGACGGATGAACACGCCGTTCACCAAACTGTTTCCTAAGTTCTCAACCGGTGAACATTCTGGAGCGTCTACTCCGGCAATACGACGAGGTATGAAGCAGCAGTTTAACAGACACCACGGCACCATTCCACGTCAACTTTCCGTGGGAGATCGTGTAGTGGTCTTGACGAGCAGGAATAAGCGTGAACAGGGCGAGGTCTGGAAGATCTTATCTAAGACGCGCTATACGGTACGCCTTGACAACGGCAAGGTGGTTGATCGACATATTAACCACATTTGGAGGGGAGGATGTGGAACGGCAAAGCCAAGAGGAGGAGATGAGATCGACAACTGGGGATTCTACGAACCACCCCCAAACACCTCTTCTGTTCCGCAGACCGTTCCCGACACTGGCATACACCTAAACACTTCGCAGGAAACTCAGTTGTCCGGGAACCAACACTTCGAAGAAGCGGTCACCCAACCAGCATCTACGAGACCAACCCGCCTTCGAGCACCAGTAAGAAGACTGATGTTAGATCCAGCCTCTAAATCCTATTTGGAGTGCTGACTTTTCTGAAGGGAAGATGTTGGGTATAGTAGGTGCCGCCAGGAGGCGCGGCAAACGGGCTTGCCATGCGCCGGGGCGGCGAGAGTCAGTTGGCTGGACGGGGAGCCCATGCCCGCGACGAACACAACAAGATGAAATTTGTTTTTAAAAGCGTTAATTATGGATTTAACCAAACTTATTATTAAATATATCATTTTATATTTTATATGTTATAATTATATGCTATATTGATATAGAATCTGTATAATTTACTTGATTTTAATGATCTTCGGACCATGTTCCGTAGTCGTCTTCATCGTTATCTTCACTTTCACTAGTTGACCCTTCTTTTGGTTTCAATAACTGAAGCACTTCTTCGGATAGTTTTGATACGGAGGTTTTCGGTATATTTTTACTCGCTATAACCGGATCAGAAGTGGATAATAGTCTATAGAATAAGTCACGGTTAGTATGATATCTGGAACGTTTCTGTGTATGGTCTCTTCTGAACCGTTTCACGTATTTATTTTGGGCTTCCATCGATTCTTCAGAAAGATGTCCTATAGGAAGAAGCATTGCTTTTGCTATTTTTGCTCCGTGAATTAAAACTTTGTGCACAGAAGGTGGCATATAATACCAATTATAATTGTCCACATATAATTTGGCCGTTTCTTGACAATAATTATTAAACGGAACATCATTTATTTCTCGGCCGCTATTTAAGACGGTTAATATATTGGAAAATCGTTGTATTAATTCTTCATTGACACCAGTTATTTCCGAAAATAATCTTACATTTCTAAAGGCACGTCTGGCGGTATTTCCGTCATTCGATGTACCATGTCCCTGTTTAGGTAAATCTACCAAAAGACCCATTTTCTGTTTAAAATCTTCTTGCACTCTGCGCTTTCTTTTTTCCAATAATTCTTTATATGAAAATTCCTGTGTTTCACTTTTTTTTGACGTTGCTTGCCATTTTTTAAAATCTAGCCTATATGATATGTGAAGCACGCACTCTAAAAATCGAATTCGGCAGTGCAAGGGTGAAAGACCAAATTGTATTGAAGTAGGATCTTCGGAGAATTGAAAAGAGATGTTGTCCAAATTATTCATTTCTGAAATACTGCATTTACATATATAACAGCGCATGCTTGATGTATGTGTAAGGGAATTACAAACTTTGCCATCTATCATGGTGAGCAGCATTTTAAACTCTACAGAAATGTTCTCAAAGGTATACCGTACTAAATTGTTAATTTCTGTTTGAATCCTTTCCTCTTCTTCTTTAATTAATTCTGTCGTCTCGTGTATCCACTGGAGGGATATCGGTCTGCAAAATCGGGAACTGGATGGTCTTGGATTTTCCCAATATACCTTCTTGGAAAATGTTCCAATTAGTTTAAGAGGTACCATTGCCGTCATAAAAATATTTTCATCAGACTGGTTTGTATTAGAATTGTGCCACCCTTGTTTATACGTAGAATGACCAGAGCTTCCATCCATTCCCCATTTGGATATTAAACAGAAATTATTTTCCTCCGTTTCTAATGTAGGTGTAAGAAGCAACTTAAATCGTTGTATCGTATGGTTTAACAGATTTTGTACATTTACTATACACTTTGTGTCCGAAATCTCAATGTTTTGTGGGTATGTTTCTTTGCGTACACGTCGAAGAATAAAATCGGATGGAAGAATAGTACTTCCATGTGCTATACAAAGCTGTCTCACATTTAGATATTGTTGTCGGGTAAAATGTGATGACATTATTAATGATAATGCCTCTTCTGGAGGTTCTGAGGATGGAGAATCTTCATCAGAATTTAATTTCTTCCACATTTCATTTGCCTCAGCTGGTGTTGCCTGGGCAATCATCCTAATTAATTTTGCTGCTGCCACATTTCCAGATTTGTGTAAACTTCGAGCAGCTGCGTGTATTAAAATATCTGCTGGTGTATTTTCTAATACGTCGTCTGTTCTGCGACGTTTATTTCTCTCACTTAACTCTGCAAATTCTTTTTTCGGTCGACCCCCTTTGGACGAGGAATCGTAACCACCTGATTCAGCGAATACTTCATCTGGAAAATGAATTATCTCCGCTAGCCACTGTTCATTTTTCTCTAGAAAATAGGAGTTCTTTCTATGAGAATCGTGCCATCTGTCGCGACCCGACTGTGATCGCGACCTCGCCACTCGCGACCGCGCGTAATTTTTCCTTGGCTCGGGGTCGTCACTCCCCAGCTTCCTTTACTGATTCGCGGCCGTACTGCGACGCGTTATCTTAACAAATTAATTTTAAGACTAACTGGTTCAAATTTTGATGGTTTGGATTTGATGCTGAATGTCTCGCTCTATTTAGACTGACTGTCCCCGGGCGATCGGGGTGCTGCCTTTTATAGGTGCTTCCCGATCGTCATTTTTTTCGTCGAGCCGGGTGCAAAAATCCTCGCACGTGCGTGCCGCGGAACATTCTCGATCCTTCGAGAACGGTATTCCGCGACACGTGTCCGCTATCGAATTTTGCACCCGGCCCGATTCCTACAATCGGTTGGGGACGGCCCGATTTCTGGAATATTCTTTCGCGTCGGCCGGAACACCATCGTTTCTGGTATTTGTATATGAACTGCACTTTTAACGTGTTTATAACAATCACTCTATTCCTTGTATTGGCTGTAATGTTTAATTGTTCGATTACATAATCTGCCAGTTCCGCAGTTACATTTGCAGTTTTTAATTGCATACGCTTGTTATGCAACTGCATTCGCGTTATGTTCTGCATGTTCCACAGATTATAATTCACAATTCACACTTTACAATTCACACTGACACTTACAAACTCACAGTTTACAGTTTACAGTTCACAGTTCACAATACACAATCCGCAATCAATATATACACAGTAATAAAAAAAATTAAAAAATTAAAAAATTAAATGAAAGATATAAAATGCAAAAACGTATGTAGAGTGAAAAAGCCGTGGGGGTCACCGGTGATAGGACTAAATAACAGAGTAATCACTTAGCAACCGAAACACGATTGTTTGAAAAAAGGACAATCGTAATAATTGTCTACAACGCCGTGGGGGTCACCGGTGATAGGACTAAATAATGAGAGTAATTACTTAGCAACCGAAGCACGATTGTTTGAAAAAAGGACAATCGTAATAATTGTCTACAACGCCGTGGGGGTCACCGGTGACCACCACGAAAAATGCTTCAAGCATGATTTTATAACTCATTTTATTTTCTGCAAATAATATTTCAACATAATATGCATCGCATAATGAAAAGTTCACGTTGGCGCCTTGGGAAAACCATGGAAAATGCGTCTGGCAGTCAACGTGTTAAATAACGTCGATAACTGAATCGGCTTTACATTTGAAGTTATTGGCCACTAACGCGACGAATGCATGCGATGCATCATGCGTATGCTACCATGTCGTCGTTTTTTTAGTTTATTATAAAGAGCTGCGGCTAGCTGCAGTTGATATTTTTTTTATTTCATTCTATATACATTCAGCTTTAATGTGAATATTAATTGAATGCGGAAATCGATGGCGATCGAACTGTAACTCTACTTAACTGAAAAGAAGAAAGGAAAATTACACTTTACTTAATCAGTTTCTATAGCTGCCTTATATAATGAAAAGAAACAAAGGAGGTACTTATTTTTTTCTACCTAAAACGCCTTTTCAACAGAACATAGGCACAGAATCTTAACTTATATACGTGTCGATTTGTAACCCGTTATAGTAATCGTTGTTTTAAAGAATTAAGTAAGAGTTCAATTTATGACTTTTATCTGGAATTTCGTGCTTGATTATGGGGTACAGGAATTAAATTTTGAAGAATTAAATATAGGATACGATACCTCATTTATTTACCTTTAAGTTAATAACAAGATTTTCATTTTTTTCTTATGTCAGAAAAATAGGTTTTGTCCTCGTTTTTCGCGTTTCAACCCACTGTGCGACGGGGCGATTGGGATGTATACAGGGTGTTCGGCTACCTATGGCAAAAATTTTAATGAGCGATAGTAGATGCCAAAATAAGACGAAAATCAAGAATACTAATTTGTTGATGGAGGCTTCGTTGCAAAGTTATTAACATTTAAAGTTCCGTCTGTAGAATGACAACCCGCTAAACAGCTGCGTTCGCGCGGACGGTTGCGGCAGGCCAGTGCTAGTAGTTCTCACGCAGCATGAAAAATTCTACTTACCGACATTATCGACAGCCTTAGATTTTTGTCCACTTATGGGAATGCGAACACCTTACGTTGAATAAGATTCAACCTGTCTTATGAAAACCCAGAAGGGCATATCAAAACTCGCCCGACGAGATTTTCACAGAGAAAGGGTGAATGCCAGTTCCAATACATAATGTTGTGAACAAAAATCACCCACACGCGATTATACACGCCCCACGATTGTCCACAGTGTCCACAAGTATCCACAAATAATCCTTTCAGGCACTAACCACTATGCAATTAATAAACACGTACCGCGATTATGTTATTCGTGAATGTCTACGTGTACGTGTATCACGATTCTTCCGAGTTACTTACGAATAAAACTGTTATTAATTTTTCAAATACACTTCAATTTAAAAATGTAAACAGGAATTTAATAAGTATTCGCTGATTGTTTATATCACTGTATTTCTTACATGCTACTTAATACATAACTGATCAAAATGTCAAAATGTGTCGCGTGAACTAGCTTGACTGATACTGTTTTACGACTGACTAGCTGGCCGAACACGTGCCGATGCTGCCCTTTGTCTCCGCTGTGTGTGAGAGAGATAAGCGAGGCGAGTGACGTAGAATCGGGGCCTGTTCGGCATATGTTTTCTCTGAACCTCGTCGATCGATGGCACAGTCAGCTGCTAGTATTGTTACATTCTTCGCCGTGAACGTAAATCGATGCGAAAATTTCATTTATCCTGCGATTCCTTTTTACATTTTTAAATTGAAGTGTATTTGAAAAATTAATAACAGTTTTATTCGTAAGTAACTCGGAAGAATCGTGATACACGTACACGTAGACATTCACGAATAACATAATCGCGGTACGTGTTTATTAATTGCATAGTGGTTAGTGCCTGAAAGGATTATTTGTGGATACTTGTGGACACTGTGGACAATCGTGGGGCGTGTATAATCGCATGTGGGTGATTTTTGTTCACAACATTGTGTATTGGAACTGGCATTCACCCTTTCTCTGTGAAAATCTCGTCGGGCGAGTTTTGATATGCCCTTCTGGATTTTCATAAGACAGGTTGAATCTTATTCAACGTAAGGTGTTCGCATTCCCATAAGTGGACAAAAATCTAAGGCTGTCGATAATGTCGGTAAGCAGAATTTTTCATGCTGCGTGAGAACCACTAGCACTCGCCTGCCGCAACCGTCCGCGCGAACGCAGCTGTTTAGCGGATTGTCATTCTACAGGCGGAACTTTAAATGTTAATAACTTTGCAACGAAGCCTCCATCAACAAATTAGTATTCTTGATTTTCGTCTTATTTTGGCATCTACTATCGCTCATTAAAATTTTTGCTAGAGGTAGCCGAACACCCTGTATATGCATCTACACTTTCCTCTTTTTTCATTTGTATATTTGACAACTCACTCAAGAATCTCGCTTTTAATTGCTGTCTCAGCTGCCATATTATTTTTTATTGAGTGCCATAATTTGTCTGCATTCCTTTCATTACTGTATCTTAAAAGTTGTGCCTTAGTCATTGTGTTTAAGGTAATCGTCCTAGCAGCATAGTTGTCATCATCCCATTCGTTCCATGCTTTATATTTGACCTCATAATTAGCATCTTTTTGTTCGGTTTTTTCAGTGGTTTCACCCCTATGATTTTTTTCCATAGTTTTTTAGACCTCAATATTCCTTCTATCTTTTCACATCACAGGAAATAATTTGTATCATAGAACGGTTCCACCGACGCTATATTCCAGCTATCCACCATTACGCATCACGTGTTGTTCTTCTCTTTATTGTTTATACTCACACATAAAAAAACACTTTATAAACTACGAACCACAGACCTCTGCTACCACTTGTGGGAGGAATTAGGTTGACTAATGAATGAGCCCCTTTCTTATTTAACAATATAACGTATATATTTTAATACAATTCTCACCACGTGCGCATCACGCTCTCTTCCATCTATAGGGCTGCGTAGGGATAAACGGGAATACCAGTACGACACGTGTTCCTTGTCTCAGAGCTTTATTCCGACTGTCGTGGCGTGGCGACCTACACGGTTGCCACCCCAACTCCATCTAGGGGTTTCCCCTAGGCGCTAGGGAAATGCCCCTAGTGCCCCCTACACCACCCCCTCGTCAGTCATGGCGGTGGTATCCTTCTCTCCCTCATCGCCCATACAAGGTGTTACTTTTCTTTACATTATAAACATTGTATAAAATATATGAAATACACAAACTATAAACTCTTAATATTACATAACCAATATAACATACTCTATTCTACATAATTCGAGGTGTCTCTACTCTGTACACACTTTCCTCAAACCGTACAGTCTATTTTACTCTCTCTTTGGTAGTTTCAAGTACCTCGCAGCTTACATTGTTTAAACAAAACGCGGGTTTCAGTCTTTCTATCGAAATGTTTACCTCTCGATCACCCACGCGCACAACAAAGTTCTTCTCGCCTCGACCCACTACCGGGTATGGTCCGTTGTACGGTGGCTGCAGCGGCTTCCTCACTGCGTCCTTCCGCATGAATACGTGCGACGCCGTTGCCAAATCTTTAAATACGAAAATGGCTTTCCTTCCGTGGCTCCCTAATCTGACTGGTTGCAAAGCTTTCACGTGCTGTCGGAAACGCTCCACGAAACGTGACAACTCCCGACATTCCTCTCCCTGTAACATGTCTCCAGGAAGACGTAAGGTTTCTCCAAAAATCAATTCTGCTGCCGTGGCCTGGGCATCCTCCTTGAATGCTGCCCGGATTCCCAACATGACAGCCGGTAATACCTCCGACCAGCTGCCGTCTGCGTGGCAAGCAATGGCCGCCTTCAGCTGTCTGTGGAACCTTTCCACCGCTCCGTTGGACTGCGGGTGGTACGCCGACGTCCGGTGGTGCTCCACCCCCAGGGCTCGCGCCAACTCTTTGAAAACGCACGACTCAAACTGCCGTCCCTGGTCCGTTGTAATTCTGAGGGGCACGCCGTACGTCGTTATCCAACCCTCGTACAGCTTGCGCGCCACCGTTTCTGCCGTTGCATCTCGTATCGGAAATGCCTCTGGCCATCTGGTGAACCGATCCACTATGGTAAGGCAATACGTATATCCCCTCGACACCGGTAACGGCCCCACCAGATCAGCATGAATATGCTCGAACCGCGCGGTGGGAGTTACGAACTTCCCAACCGGCGTCGACACATGCCTTGATACCTTCGCCTTCTGACACTGCAAGCATGCCCGTGCCCATCGACGACAGTCCGCTTTTACCGATGGCCACACGTAACACTTCGTCACGAGTTTGGTTGAAGCTCTTACCCCCGGATGCGCTAACCCATGCAGCTGGCTGAATATGGTACGTCTAAATTCCTGTGTCACAAATGGACGTGCCTGGCCTGTTGACACATCGCAGTACACGTCCACGTCCGATTCCATCCAGCGTATCCTCTTCAGCTGCAGTCCTCTCGGATCTTGTAATACACCCCTCAGCTCCTCGTCTTGCTGTTGAGCGAGAGCCAACCTCCGATAGTCGAAAGGTGAAATCTCCTCTATCCTTGACAGCGCATCCGCCACCACATTATCCTTACCACTGACATGCCGTATATCCGTGGAAAACTGTGCGATGTAGTTCAGATGGCGGAACTGCATTGGTGTACACCTCTCCGGTTTTTGGGCGAGAGCGTACACCAATGGCTTGTGATCTGTGAAAATAGTAAATTGTCTCCCCTCCACAGCATACCGGAAATATTTTATCGCTGCATACACCGCCAACAGCTCCCTGTCATATGCGCTATACTTCCTCTGCGCGGTGTTGAATTTTCTGGAGAAAAATGCCAGGGGCTGGTACTTCCTCTGGACCTGCTGTAGAAGGACTGCGCCCATCGCCGACTCCGAGGCATCGACCATGATACTTAGCCTCGCCTGGGCTACCGGGTGTGCCAGCATTGCTGCATTCCCTAATGCCTCCTTGGTCAGCCGGAATGCTGCCTTCGCCTGGTCTTCCCACACCACCGGGTCTCTTTTCCTGCCTCACTTTATAAGGCTCACTAACGGCGCTTGCATCTCTGCCGCTCCTGGAATAAATCTCCTATAGAAATTTACCATGCCTAGGAATCTACTCAACTGGGCCTGGTTTCCCGGTTCTGGAAAATTCGTGATAGCATCCACCTTTTCCTGTAAAGGCTTGATACCCTCACTATCCACGGTGTATCCCAGAAAAGTCACGTTCGGCCTCGCGAACACGCACTTCGCGACATTTATCACTACCCCGTACTCTGCCAGGCGCTCGAACACCTGACGGAGGTGATTTAAATGCTCGTCTATGTCCTTAGAACCTATAATAATGTCATCTATATAGCACGCACAACAGTCTAATCCGCGTAACACCTCGTCCATAAACCGCTGAAACGTTTGGGCTGCGTTCCGCAAACCAAACGTCATCATTGGAAATTCATACAGTCCAAACGGTGTCGTGATGGCTGTCTTCTGCACGCCCTCTTCTGCAACAGGAATCTGCTGGTATGCACGTACCAAATCGATTTTGGAGAAAATCACCGTGCCTTGCAGACCCTGTGTGAAAGTCTTCCACGTGGGGAACCGGGTACCGGCCCGGTACGGTCCTCGCGTTCAAAGGTCTGTAGTCCCCACATGGCCGCCAATCGCTCCCCTTCTTGGGAACGAGGTGCAACGATGATGCCCAGCTACTCTTTGATGGTCTAGCAATCCCCTGCTGAAGCATGTACATAAATTCCTGCTTCGCTGCTGCCAACCTATCCGTGGTCAGACGACGCGGCTTGCACGATACTGGGGGTCCGGGTGTCGTGACGATGTGGTGTACCGTCGAGTGCCTCGGCTTCTTCGCCGCGACGGAGGGTTTCGTGATGTCCTCAAACTCCTCTAGCAGTCCGTGTACTCTCTCGTCTGCCACCGGACACACCCACCGCACCGATTCTACTACACCGCGAGAAACACCAGCCCTCACCGCGCACGTCGTTATCCTGTCTACGAGCTGCTGCTTTTTAATGTCTACCAGCAAACCGAAATGGCACAAAAAGTCTGCTCCTAATATCGGGCGTTACATTTCAGCTACCATGAACGTCCATGGGAATTCCCTGCGTAGTCCTAAATCTAATGTTAACACTATTTGTCCGAATGTCGCGATAGGCGTCCCATTCGCGGCCACTAACGCATACTCTGTTTGTTTACGCGGCCCTTCCCTTCCGCCGGTGGTTCCAATATTATATCTTCCACCTCTTCAACGGTTCTCGCGTCGAGTTGTGCGACCACGTGCCAATACTTCGTCGCATCCTGCGACATGTTCCGCAAGGCGAACTGCGCTTCTAGCTGCGCAAACCATGGAGCCGACCGTTCCGGCCAAAATTTTGCCATATGGACCGCCACCGCGCTATTTTCCGCGTTGCTTCCGCTCGCACTTTCTCGCGTGTCCGTCATCCTCACGATCCGGGGTCACCACTATAGGGATGCGTAGGGATAAACGGGAATACCAGTACGACACGTGTTCCTTGTCTCAGAGCTTTATTCCGACTGTCGTGGCGTGGCGCCCTACACGGTTGCCACCCCAACTCCATCTAGGGTTTCCCCCTAGGCGCTAGGGAAATGCCCCTAGTGTCCCCTACACATCTAAGAGACTTCACGCGCCGTCACTCTCGCGCACCAGCGCTGCCAACACCCATTCTCATTCTGCCACACTCACTCACCAGGCATACCACTCAATAAAAATAACCCCACAATTGGAACGTACAGGAGCGGAGAATTTCGCTTGTTCGTAATATACGAACTATTTCGTGGACCGTATATTTTCAGACGTAGAAAAGAATTAAACTTTTTTTCTTTGCGGATTGCCTAGTGGACGTGAATGCAAGTGGAGATTGTAAGGATCCAAATGCACTGTTCCCGTGAGTATGCCCACTGAGTCTGTGCGCCGAGTCGCACTGTAGTGCAACGGCATAACCGTCGATCTGCGGCTTCTCTTAAACATTCCAACAGATGACCTGTTGGCCGAGAGTTGCACTGCGAAGCCCGACAGCACGTTGTTCACTGCACGAATGCACCACTCGACGTGATTCGTAGCAGTATTTTGAACTACGTGGGGCCCTGACCCACGTCTTTGTTACCTCTCCGCACTGGTGCTCCTCTAAACGTTACACCGGCGGCATATATAGAAGTAAGAAGGCGAAGACCGAATGTCAGACGTCCTAAGTGGACGTCGACCTGACTACAGTGAGCCCACCTGGAGGTACACCACGTAGGTGCCTCACTTTGGTGTTTCCTCAGCCGAATGGCAATCACAAAGAAGTTTTGACGTTATCCGCCGACTTTTTTGTGTCTCAAACGTTTATACGCTTGAAACGACCGTTCAATTCCGCTCGAGGGAGGTCAAACGCCTTACTGGTATATTCTCGATCCCTCCAGAATTGGCAGTATTCAAATAATGGAAGCTCGATTGGGGATTTCCCGAACGAGACTTCTGGATGCACCTGTACGAATCGAAATTCGATTCGATTGTCAAGCAAAGTGTGAATTAATTTCCACACTTTTCCGAGCTTTCCGAATTCTCAGCTGCGCGAGGTCTATCTGTGGACCTACACCAGACTGAACATCTGCTCGTTGCACCCTGTTCATTACAGTCTATTTGCTTTTTCTTAAAAAGATATTTTTTTCGAGTCGCGCTTGAATTCTGTACGGACACGATCGGGGGCCGATGTGTCTATGACAGAAGTCGTTGTAAGACTGTGCTGATTGACAGCCGAAAACGTCGCCGTGGTACCCTAATTAGTCGTTCCGCGGCACTGTCTAAACGGCAGTTTATCTTTGTCTGACTATCAGCGCGCTACTCTCTCACGGTACTGACGTCATCGACACGGTTAGTACACTCGAATCGAAGGTAATGAGCCGTTACCGATGCCCGAAAAATTAGCAATAAACGCGTTTTTCTATCACTGCTCGCTGTACAAATCCTCTTAGAGATAATCTCCTGATTATTGCACGCTAATAGGATTAACGGTAATTGCGGCCGAGAAAAACGACTATCCCCGTAGCCCTGGGCCTGTCCCTTGCTTTGTCGTCAGCACTCCCCCATCGGTAGGAGTGGGGGTGCTGATGGGCGAAGGCTAGAAGTAGTCCCTTACGGCTGCCTTGGCCTAGGGCCTCGCCTTTTCCTCGACGTCTTACAGGTTAGACAAACAAAATGGTAAAAGTGCTCACGTGCGTTGCAGATGTCTAAGTTTTAGGGGTTCTGATCTTCGTCGATCGTAACGAACATTTGAAACAATGAGTCGGTCGGGGACTCGACAATCGGTCCGACCATTGGCTTTGTTAACGGGAGGAAAGCACGCTAGTCCTATCATAAAAGCGCGCGGACAAAGTCGTGGGGCCCGGATGTACGCCTCAACATATCGCCCCTCTTGACCGGCTACGGTCAATATATGTATAATCTATCAAAACGATTAACAATATATACATATGGACATTTGAGTGCGCAAATATATAAGAGTGCATCTTAACGTAATATATGTTTCTTAATTGTTGCGCGTTGTATCTACATTAGAATTTACGATAGGATGTATTTTTTTTTCTTTTTGCGTGTACGGTTGCTGAGTATTTACATTGTCTTATCGTTAAATGTGATTTGAATGCGCGTGGAGAGGAAAGCTAATAAGAATGTTTATTTACATGAATGTTAACATGAAGCGATTAGTCCTCCATGGGTAGCGGAGAGAGGTGCTTAATGCACCGCTTGTATTCGCCGCCAATTGTTTTGACCGTTACGACACGAATGATCTAGTCTTCTCCGGGTGAAGTACGATGATTCGTCCAAGTGGTCTACAGTGGGGTGGCAGATGGTCCTCCTTGACAATCACCAACGTGCCGATCCTTACATCGACTGGTTTGTTGCTGTGTCATTTACTGCGAACATTCAATTGGTGCAAACACTACTTGTGCCAATGCGTCCAGAGATGTTTCATTTGCTGGACGTGTAACCACATATTCAGCCTATTCGCTGGCAGCTGAGGTACGATCGGCTCCGGAATACTTGCTATTATGTTACCTATAAGGAAATGACTCGGAGTGAGGGCGGATAAATTCCTTGGATCGGATGACAGTGGGGTAATAGGACGCGAGTTTAGTATGAATTCTATCTCAACTAGATAAGTGTTTATGGTGTTCGGTGCGACTTCCGTGGTTAAGTAGCTTACTAACTCGACGTGTAGAACCTTTGTCGCGAGGCAAATAAATATTGTCACGTAGGCCTTGATTGTCTTCCTGTTACGAAGACGTTTCTCTTTTAACCTGTGGGTGTTTGTTTCGTTACAAACACGTGGTCACGTTTGTCTGAAACGAATTGTGTTCTGTGTTAGTAGATCCATCTTTACTATTATGTGCTCAGGTGAAATAAATAAATACACACCGTTATATATAACAATAACAAGGAGAAAGTGTATTTCCAACGCAAGGTCTAGTCTTTGTCTAACAATACTTATCTTTTTACATGCTTACTCAACGAGTTTTTCCCAGCAAGTGAGGGTTAAGTTTTTGGGGAGGACGCGCTCTCGCCCTGTTGCGCTGCGCGCGCAGCCTTACGGCGGGTTCACACGGCTTCATGAGGATGCCCCATGAGCTCCTGTGTGGACGAGACTGCAAGTCTCGACCTCACAAACCAGTTAGCTGTGGCGCCTCCTTTTGAGAGCGCGCAGCTATCTTGTGATGGAAAAGTACCCGGAATTTATCAATAAAACGAAAACGGATCAATTATTCATCGATATTTATTTTATTCCCTTCAAAGTAATCTCCATCGCAAGCAATACACATATTTCAACGCTTCTTCCAATCTTCAAAGCACTTTTCATAGGCCGATTTTAGAATCGTTTTCAGCTCCTTCTGCGAATTCTCCTTTATTGCATCAATCGTCTGAAAACGCTTTCCATTCTGATGATTGTTGGTTCGTTTTAATGTCATATTGATAGACCCACGTCTCATCGTCGGTAATAATGTCTTCGATAACATTTTGGCCCAAAAAAACATGTCTTTAGCGACAGCAATGCGTTGCTCTTTCTGCAAAACATTCAGCACTCTCAGCACAAGCCGCGCTTCAACTCGTCTCATGCCCAAAACATCGTGCATAACGCTCTATACCGATCCGAACAAGACGCCAATATCGGCTGCTATCTTCCTGATGCTCACGCGATGATTTTCGAGCATAATTTTCTTAACTTTTTCAATGTTTATGTTACATATCATTCATGTATGGGATCGAAACGTTTGATAGCTTGGGCGTTGGCCCGACGATCTAGCGCCCCGGACGGGGTTAACTCATGCCGTATGTGCACCCGGCTCAATTTTCATCGTCTTATATGGTAATACTCTATTGTAACGGGAGGTTTATACCAATGAAACACACAGAGGTACGGTTTGTAGCGTATATTTAGCAGCCCGACAATTCTGGGCGGTCCTCGTACAGCGACTGACTGCCGAAGCGAGGAAAGCTCGCTTCAGCCCCACGTTTTGGGGTCTCTTTGTTTTCCCCGAAGCAGGCACTTGGGAAAGGCCCAGCGCCTACCTCTCCTACGCCGTTCCGCTGCATGGGCCACCCGCGTTCCGCAGCCTAGCGCGTAGGGACCCTTACACTATCACTGTACACAGCAATTTCGAGTATATAAGGGCCGAGGTTTCTGACTCGAGGAACTCAGTTTTTCTAAAACTCTCGAGAATCCAGGATCTCGCGCTCGCGCTCGTAACATTTTCGTCAGTCACAGAGGTAGATGGACGACCGGAACGATGCAAATCATCAACCACAGTACGGCCCTCTTTTAACTTTTTCTACCACTCGTATGCTTGTATTTTCGACATTGTCGAGTCTCCGTAGGCTACCGTTAATATTTTCAAAGCTTCCAAACATGATATTTTGTTAGAAACACAAAATTTCAGGCAGACTCTTTGCTCAACTACATTCGACATAGCGAAATTCGCAGAGTACACCAAACAATGACATGTTTACAAGGCTATTACGCGCAAATTGTCTGACAGATTGCGTTTAAAAGTGACATGTAAACAACTGACAGATGTACCAACTTAGAAAAAATATGATTTCGACAATATCTCAAGTGCGGTTCGTTTAAATGAGAACTTTCGGATATTTTTTGATCACAAGGTATATGTGTCGCAAAAATCAAGCGATGACGAGTATACTCGTTAATCACAGAATAGGTGTCGCTGTTAAAATATTGGATCATGTTAGATTTATGAAGCTTCACAAATAACACACACTGTAATTAACAGTTAACGGTAAATATGAGTTTATTCTTATTATAAGCCATGCAGGCACCGCGTGTTCTTCCTGCGATCATCGACAAAGAACTCCTTTGTCCTCGCGGCAACGCTCGCAGTCTCGGCAACCGATTCGCGCCGAAGGTTCCCGAGTTTACCTAAACCGCGTACGGAAGACGTGCAGTTGTATGGTGTTTCTCCATTCCACAGATCAAAAAGATGGGTTTATTTTATAAAGTTGACAATTTTATTACTAATATTTACTTATTTGGTTAGCATAAATATGTATTACATACATGTTCAACGGAAAAGACAAGAAAAATTGAATACATATAAAGGTAAGAATTTAAATTCCTGCTGTGGAGTGGTATTCAGCGAAAAAAGGGTACTATACACAATGGGTCTTTGCAAATGGAACACCAGTAACGCCATTCTTTCCTGATCATACGTTTATAACAATGTGAACACCTTTGCGTAGGGTTGTTTGTTTTCGAAGTTCCAGGTACATAATCCGAACATGATTCCCGACTAATTGTGTAACATTAGGTCTAGATGGCCGAGTTTGTGTGAGTTTCCTTACCTGGAACTTTTTCGGAGAGGGAAATGCAATTTGTCAGTCAAAATTTTTCACAGAACCTACGCGTTTCTGAACAGAAGCGGACGCACGCGATGGAACGCGTAAACGCAGAGTATTATCGTTCGTTCTTCGTTTTCGCGGACTCCTAGGGGAACGCGAAGAAAGCCGCCCGCACGTATCGCGTCCCATTATCCCAGCGAAAACGAACAACAATCCTGAAGGGAGCAAGGTTCGAAGAAGCAACAATCCAGGAAGGAGCAACAATTCAGGGAGCAACGACCATTCAGGAAGGAGTAACAATTCAGGAGGGAGCAACATCCAGGCACCGTTATCGACCCAGGAAGGAGCAACAATCGAAGTAGGGTGCAACGGAACACATCGGTATGTGAAAGTGAAAAGTGTTAGTGACCGTGCTGTGAAGTTTTTTCGGGGTGAGAAGCAGGTACAGCGATCGGGCCGTCCCATCAGCTGATTTTCGTTGGGGTTTTTGACCTTGCTGTGACCGACAGCGGTGCATTGGCCGGGCTCTATTGTCAGCGCAGTAGGTCAATTTGCAGATAAATGGGTAAGTCGAATTTCAATTATTTCTCTATTAACCCTTTGCATTCGAGGAATGTTTCGGTACGCAGAAATCCAGTCTGCTTTTTCAGTACAGTTTTTAATAACAAACGTTACAAATGGTTCTTACCGTATTTATTTTAATTTTCTGATAATAATTTTTATTTTAATTTTAAAACACTCTGGCGAGAAGCGTCACTCGGTTGCGAAGGGTCAATTTCCTAAAAATTCCGAGATTTTGTTCCTTCTTTCTCGGAAACAGCAAATACAAATAATTAATAAATTTCATTTAGTAATTTACGTACTAATTACGTAGTAATTAACGAATTAGGTAACAGTTGTAGTGGTAGTATTTTTAATTATTTGTATTCGTTCCTCGATGTATCTTCAACGCGCATCTTGCTACCTACCCGGCGCGGTGGCTCTCCGAGGTCGGACGGCCCTGAGCGCGCGGAAGGCGAGCGCCGTGATTGGTCAGTGTTTTTCGTTAATAATTCAAAAACGAAGCTCCATCCGACATTTTTGCAAAGGAAATTGTTGTTCAGAATCGTCTCAGCTACCCCCCATTTCCGGTTCTTACACTATTTACGGGACACCCTGTATAAAGTTTGACACTTTTTCACAACATTGTCCAAAACTGTTTTAATTTTAGCCACCTTGGTTCTTGGCCTTATCTCATCGCGAAGTTAGTTATCTTCGAAGTGGAGAAATTTGCACAACAATCAAAATTGATCGGCTGACATTACTTTACAAAAAAACGGCGTACTAATGCATTTCGTTTTTGAAAAGTACATTTGTAGTGTCGGCTTTTTTACGATGCCCTGCAAGATCAAGAACGCGATAAAGCATCTAATCTCATTGTTATTCGTTGGATACCATTTCTTTATCCTTGATCGCGGCTTTAGATTCGGGTGTCTTTGCAAAAATTGATCAGCATATAAATTCATTTGTGTCACTATAATACTAACAAGTTCATCATCTAAATATTTTTCCATATAAAACAAGCACTTGTTTCTGAAATTCTTTGGTACTATTTGTTGCTGGCCATGGTTCGCAGACAATAAAAACGGTTCTCTGTTACCTCCTCTGATACTCCACGTAACATTTGTATCCTGATTTTCTTTCTCACTTTCGTTGTCCTCAGAGTCAGTATCTTCAGATCCTACTGGGTCGGTTTGAGTGTCAGACTCGATGTCTTCATCGCTAACGTCCTCAGAAGACGATGAATGTACAGTGGCGGCCAGCTACTTAAGACCGCTGGGTAATTAAGGAAATAAATAGTGGTAATATTTTATTCATTGTATTTTTCGTATACTAAACTCCTATGAAATATATTTTGAAGTATGTTATATCATAATATCGCAATAATTTTATTTACAATACTATTAGCTACAAATATTTTTAACATTTTCTCAGATTAGGTCGTTATGACAGCGAAGAACTACTTGAGACCAAATCAGACTAATACTATAAATACAGGTAAAATTAATGAAACTTGTTAATTGCGGAAAAATAAAACTTAGCAAATAGTTAGTAACGCGTTGCACTCCCTTTTTGTCGTATCACTTCTTCACAACGTCTTGGTATAGACTCAATTAAACGGCGACAACGCTCGACTGGAATGTTATTCCACCCTTCTTGAATAACAGCGTACAATTCATTTAAATGTGTGGGCTTTTTATATTTTACATGTTTCTCCGTATCAATCCATAACATCTCAATAGGATTGAGGTCTGGAGATTGAGAGAGCCATGGTAAAATGTTTACATTTTGCTGACATAAAAATTGTTTAACCCTACGGGCTGTGTGTTTCGGGTCATTGTCAGCTTGCAAAATCCAGTTATCTGGCATTTGATTTCTTGTAAATGGGAGCAATACCTCATTTAATATATCATTATATTTGTATTGATCCATTATTCCTTCAATTCTATGAATTAGGCCAACACCTTGTAACGTAAACGCTCCCCAAACGTTCACTGAACCTCCTCCACCTTTCACGGTTGATTTCATACATTTTTGTGAAAATTCCTCGTTGACACGACGTCGAACATACAATTTGCCATCTGACCCCGTCCTATTAAACTTGGAGTCATCGATAAAAACAACTTTTGACCAGTCTGCTATTGCCCAGTTGCGATGATTCTTAGCGAACTGTAAACGAAGCTTTCGGTTTCCTTTGGAAATGAGTGGTTTCTTGCGAGCGATGCGATCCATAAGATTCAATTCGTTTAATCTTCTTCGCACTGTTCGAACACTAATTTTCCTTATAATTTCGACACCAGATTCATTGAGAACTTGTTCGGCTGTTTTATAACGATCCGCTTCAGAGATGCGGTGAAGAATACGATCTTCTCGTGCTGTTGTATTACGAGGCCTTCTTTTACGCGACACGTTACAAACTGATCCTATCTTAGATATGAATTGCATTGTCTGTATACACGCCGTTTTGGAAATATTTATTTTTGTAGCAATTGCTGAAAATGAGTATCCCTCATCTCTCAATTATTTAATTTGAATTCTTAGTTCAGAAGTAATGTTCTTCTCTCGACTCATGATTCTTGACTGATTAGCAATTGTTTGCGATCTAGAATGCAGTGATACATCGCAACCATGTCAACAGTGATGGTAACTAAGGATCTGATGCAACTATGTAATGTGAAAATAAGCAAAAAATAAAAAACACGAATCGGTCTTAACTAGTTGTCCGCTGTTATAACGACCTAATCTGAGAAAATATTAAAAATATTTGCAGTTTATTGTGTTGTTGTTGAACTTGGTTTATTAACAGTATAATAACAGTGGACTTTAGCGTAAGCAGCAATATATAAATTTTATTAGACACGAAGATACAAACAGAACGAACTGAACAGAATGAACAAAAACAGTTAATGAGGAAACAAAAAACGCATTATCACAGATCGATAATACCAACGTCACTCCGCATACTTCATTCATTCGGATATCGTTGTTCTCCAACAGTTGTAAATAAAATTATTGCGATATTATGGTTTAATATACTTCAAAATATATTTCATATGAGTTTAGTATACGAAAAATACAATGAATAAAATATTAGCACTGTTTATTTCCTTAACTAACCAGCGGTCTTAAGTAGCTGGCCGCCACTGTACTTGTAAATGTCTTCACTTCATTATAGGTGAAACAACGTCATCGTTACTGCTGTAATTGCTCATCTTAGGGATAAAATTAACTAAAAATAAAAAAAATAGTAATTTACAAATCTTTTCTGGACAACTTTATAATATTTACGCACTTGAAATTCGTACGATGCACTGTACTCACTTGATAAGATCCGCTAACACTTGATAAGATATGCACTGATACACACTTTTTGGGGTTGAAACAGCAAGATGAAGATCGAGATCACCGAAAATTCAAAATTGCTGCACTGCTCATGTGTTTGCTTTCAGGAAATTATCGTCTTGGGTATGTATAGTAATTAGAAAATGCGAAAGAACTCATATATTTTCGAAAATGTGGTAGAGTAGGGGTGTTGGTATTTCGCTGCCTTCTAATTGGTTTGTGTGAAGTTTGTAGAGTGTTGAAATTGACCTATGGGCTTACTCGTGGATGTGGATGTCGGTGATATCAGTGTTGTGGTGTAGAGCGCATGTTTTCTGGCTGGGTAGTACTTTACAGCAATAACAAGGGAAGCCTAAGGTTCCTCCAGGTGTTGGTCACTTTTTCGATGTACGGGGTTATAAACTAATGTATATCTATTAATTTTAGTAACCGTCAAAATATCCGGACTGAGAGATCTAAACACACATTGATGTACTCCCTTCGTTACTGATAAAATATTTTTTACCTGTCTTGACACTAAGAAAGTTCTGGAGTAGGTGCTGTGGGGTTGATCACAGTCCTCTTACCAGAAAGCATCCTTTCCTTTCCCACCCCGTGGCCGGGACAGATAGTAATAAAATAACTGTTCTTTAGGCAGCACGGCATCGGGTCATCCGTCTAATGTCAGCACATGGTTCTAACATCAAACAATTGGCACTTACACCACTCAATAGCTAGGTAACCTCAGGCCAGCAGCCACCAATGGACTCAGCGCCTGGTCAGCGTGACGCATTTGTCCCGTGGCGGACCATTTCTGAAGGAACCCTATAATAAATCAGCTTTCTGACTTTTGCTTTTGGCCCTTTTACGCTAACATCTAAAAAACGTTATCATCGCACATAAATAAATTTGTTATGCGAACTGATAAGCTGTTTCAGCCGGTGCATACGGGGACGCAAGAGTTCATCTCAAATCATTCCTATTTTTTATTTGTTTGTTTTATTCTGGCCTGGTCTCAAAATATTCTAAACATCTTGATATTTGAGAATATGTTTTATTTTTCACAAAAATTACAATTTAAATAGCGAATGGTCACTTTTTACGCATGACGAGTATACTCGTCATGACACAACATCCTACCACTTCTCCATAACGAGTATAGTTGTTAATCACAGCTAACTGGTTAAGAAAACGGGCCCGCAATAGTTCACTCCGGTGGACAGAAACGGACGCTCGAAAGTGACGCGGTTTATGGATAGGTTACCCATTTAGTAGGCAAGTAGACGAGGCCTTACGAGATGTCTCACGATGCAGTTCCGTATGTATTTTTTCACCTTGCTTAGTACGTCAACAATCCAATAAAATTGACGGATAGCGTTTAGTGTGCCTTGTGCGCCTGCGTGAAAATGCTTGAGATGAAATTCACGTATCATTAATGTTGTGATATGAGAATGCAAGGGTAGAATAATCGGATGTTTCGCGTCGTGTGCGATCGTGGCTCGGGTGATTCTACCACAGACGCGACGCGAAGTACACCTTCGTCTTCTACGAATGGGTTTAGCGAAGCTAGCCTACCCTTATATGTTTTATCTGACTCGCAAAGTCCCCGTAATTCTTCTGCAAATTCTCCCCCTTCAACTATTTTAATGATGCGAGTGGTCGCGTCTCATACAATATTTCCTATACCGAAAGCAACTTTCGATCGTTCGAGAGCTTTTTCGTTGTTAGGGGGAGTAGGTTTGAAAAAACCTCGCCTAACGGTGGTCCGGATCTCGAGGGAAGGAACGTCGGGAAAAGAATACAAATTTTCAGTTTATTTTCGCTTAGTCGAATATCTCGACTATATGGCCTGTATGTGTGAGAGCGTTCCCTTTAAATCGGGAATCGCTCGCTTATTGTTTCTTTATGCAAGATTCTGATTCCGCTATCTTTCAAGCCTGCAACTCTTGGTTGTCGTAGGAGGGGCGATCAGAGGGAGGTTGTAAGATTCCAACCGTCGCCCTTATCCTCGGCCCTTCACCGTCTGGTTATGTGCGTACGGGCACGGTGCGGTACCGGTTTGACAACGGCGCCCTTGGGCGACTTACAGTTGCTCCGGATACCACGTTCTTTTTAGAATCGACGTCCTACGCACTGCGGCCGTACCAGGCGAGCGATTTTGGGACGTGATCTGATAATTTTGCCGTAAGCTGGGAGATCCTAGATGTCCCGCGCTTCGGCTAGAAGACGGCGAATCCACTCAAGGGTATTTTATTTCTACCCTTGGTCTGTGGGTTCGTAACCGTTCGAAAAACCAGGAAGGATCGAGTTTATGACTCGATCTGTGGGGAGACGGTGGGTCCACCCAGGGGATTTTCAGTAAGCCCTGGCCTGTGGAGCCGTCTAGCCCTTGGAAGCTCGAATAACTCGACGCTTTAATTTTATGTTTATGTTGTGTCGCACTGAGCTAGATCGTTGATCTAGGAACTCGCGACAAAGCAGGCTAAATTTTTGGAGAAGCTTCTCAACGAAGGGTCGAATAACTCGACCGATTCGGAGATTTTTTAAAACTTCTCGATAGCGTGCTCGCTTATCGATATGCTCCGTTCAGTGGCTCGATAGCAAGTGACGGACGAGCACGAGTTGCCAAAAGTGTGCGCGTGAGAGGGGGAATCCTTCGTCGCGTGGCGCTGCCGTGGCGTCTCTCGTCCGTCTTTGTTTAATTTCTAATTGTCGTACCTTCTCTATGCCTGGGCGTTGAACTTGGCTTGTTCGAACTCGAACGTTACTTTATCGTTCGCGTGACTTTACAGAAAACCTCGAGAACCGTGTTTTTCTGTCCTCTAATGTTTCGAATAGCGGACGCGTCGACCTAGAATCTTCCTGGTCGGTCGCGTAACCGAAAACAAACCGGGTAACGAATTATTTCGGAGTTCAATTAACTATCGCATTTTAATCGATATTTAAACATATATCTTAAACATATTTTACTACTTATCTATTCATGGGTGGCTCCTGAAATTCTACTCTATAATTTTATTAAAATATTTAACATTTAATATAACTATATTACTATACGCATACCCTGATGGTACTTCAGACACTGATATTATATTATCGTTTTCCACTTTAGCGGATCGCCATGCCTTTTGGTTTTCAGTGTGTTAGGGGGAGTAGGTTTGAAAAAACCTCGCCTAACGGTGGTCCGGATCGTGAGGGAAGGAACGTCGTGAAAAGAATACAGATTTTAATTTAATTTTCACTTAGTCGAGTGACTCGACTAAGCCTTTTATTATGTTATGGTTATATAATGATTGTCTGCCCGGCCAGACGCCGCTGCAGCTAATCCTGTTTGGTAAACCTGTAACAGAAAGAGACACGAATAGGCGTTAAATACCTGTGAACGTGAATCACGCTGTGTGTCTTACTTTCTTCCGCGCTCGTCTGGTCTGTGCTTGTCGCACCCAGGAGCGGGGATCTCAGCCGCCGCGATGCGCAGCTAAGCTAGTGGACTGTATATGTGAGCGTTCCCGTTAAATCGGGAATCGCTTGCTTATTATTGTCGTGTACGAGATTTCTGCTCGTCACGACTGCAATTCTGACTGCAACTTAAGACTTTGTTTTATGACTGTCGCAGGAAAGGTGATCGGAGGGAGGTTGTAAGGCTCCAACCTTTCAGCCGGTCCCCGGCCCTTCACCGCCTTCGTAAGTGCGTACGGCACTGTGTGGTGCAGGCTTGTCAACGGCGCCCTTAGGTCGACTTACGGTTGTGCCTGAGACCACGTTGCTTTGTCGGATGCTCCGTCCTACGCACAGGGACCGTACTCCCTGGAGATGTTTGAACGTGTCCTAGCTTTCGCCGATAGCTGGGGTTTAAAAATGTGTCCCGCTTCGACTGGAAGACGGCAAATCCACCCAGGGTATTATTCACTCCTGTATGGTGGGTTCGAAGCCGTTTCTGACAGCCAATTGGAGGACGAATTTTGTATCTCGTTCCTCTAGTGCACGATGATTCCACTCAGGGTTTCTTCCCACACCTGGATTATGGAGTCGTGCACTAAGAAAGGTGCGAAAAACCTCGCACCTATAAGTTGGGATGAGCTAATCCCTCTATCCCTGGGGAAACGATTGAGTCCACTCAGGGTTTCTTCCCACACCTGTTTATGGATCGATTCCCCGGAAGCACTCGAATTACTTCAAGCCTATTCCGAATTTAGTAAGTCTTTCTACAGAGCTCGGTCGGGTACCGACTGGCTCGATACGCTAATTTGTGAATAGTTCTTTCACAACTCCGAGGGTAGTCGAGGAACTCGACTCGGATCGGGTTGCTCGAATTATTCGTTGGTTCGACTGCTGAGCGTGTTCGGTTACCGAAGTGCTCGTGGCAGTGGTTTGATAGCGAGTGACGGACGAGCACGAGCTGCCAAAGTGAGCGCGTGAGTGGGGAGAGTCTTCCGTCACGCGGCGCTGTCGCCGTGTCTCTCGTCCGTCTCTGTCTATTATAGAGTTTTCGTACCTTCTCTAAACTCGGGCGTTTGAACCGCTTGTTTCAAAATTGAACGTTAATTAATCGTTCGCGTGACTTTGCAGAAAACCTCGAGAACCGTGTTTTTCTGTCCTCTAACATTTTGAATAGCGGACGCGTCGACCTAGAATCTTCCTGGTCGGTCGCGTAACCGAAAACAAACCGGGTAACGAATTGTTTCGGATTTAAATTAATTTTCGCATTTTAAGCGATATTTAAACATACCGCCCCCCTTGCACGGTCCGTGCAACAAGAATAGGAGGCGTAGGTCGCGGTCACGTCGCGTAAAGCCCGTAGAGAAGGTAGAAGTACACTTTCAACAACTTTCTATTTTAAAAGTTTAACTGTACTTACTCAGCGGCGTGCCCGGGCCCTTTCGTCCTCCAGCAGCCGGAGGGTGGTCAGGAGGACCTCCCCGAGGGCCGAATCCGGTTCCCGGCGACGCACAGTGGTTCAAACTACCCATATTAAGGAAAAAATACGATAGCATCAATATGACAGATTCAATTTGCGTAAAAATTGGTATTCCCATGTTTTTGAGGACGCTGATTATAAATCTGAAGTAAAAATTTCAAAAAATGAAATGACTGATCCAAAATGAAGTAATAATTTGTGATAAAAGACGAGAAATTAAGAAATGTTTTTTTCGTTGCAAACAGTCACATTTATGCAAATGTAACAAATAGTTTTCTGATTTGTAAAAAAAAATACGTTTTAAATTAAATATGAAAAAGAAAAATAGTTATATTTATGTAGTTATTATCTTGTAATTACCTAATCATTGTCCTCTGCAAGTAAAGCTGTCACATCGTTGTTGAGTTCAAACATCATTTTCTTTGGCACTGTTCGAAAACTATTTATGTACGGATCGGAAGAAGCTAGAAGCATGTGCATCGTATCTTCATTGGTGCATATCCGCGAACATTTTCTTGAGTGTTTCAACCGATATTTTCTATAGTCTTTATTTCTTGCTTCTTGAGCTTCCTCGGTTAGCATTCCTATTGGTAACATAGCAGCTGTTATTATTTTGCTCCCATGTAAAAGTATTTTATGTACTGTATTCGGCATATTATACCAGCTGTACAGCTGTACGTACAAATGGGCAGTCTCGTTGCAATAAATGCCAAACTTTTCAGAATCTATTGTATGGCTACTATTTATTGCTTGTAATATAACTGAGAAACGATGGATTAAATTTTCGTCCACCCCTGTTATTTCCGCTGTTAATTTTGGGTTACTGAAAAATCTTCTGGAGGTGTTTCCATCGTTGCTGGTACCCATGCCCTGTTTTACAACATCCACTTTCAGTCCCATTTTTTTATGAATTTTTCTTGTATTTGTGTTTTAGTTTCAAGTTGTTGTGGTTTGGTGCGTATATTTGTTCTCCAACTTTTAAATGATGAGTTATATACAATGTGCAGAATGCATTCCATAAACTTGATTCGTGCATGTAGAGGTGATAATCCCAAGTTAAGGGCATTTGCAGCTTCAGGTTTATTTCTTATGGCATCTAAATTGTTCATTTCCGATGGTTTCGTTTTGCATATATAACACACTGCCATGGATGGTGTATTAGTCACTGTTTGTGCAATTTCCAAAGGGCCCAGAGACTGAACCTAATGGCCATTGACCAGGTCATGTCCAGCAATGTCATTGCAAAATCATCTTTGTCTTGCCTTCCACCCCCCATTGGTACTGCTTACTCCGCACGGACCGCTTTTCAGGCGCGCGGAATAGGTGGATGTCAATGTAAAAATTACCAATCAGGTGACTACACCTGACTAGACGGAATCATATACATTTAAATGTATTATTCTCTACGAAAAAGTATTAACATCTTTATGTCGAAAAACTATTACTTTCGGAGACTTTTGAATATTAATATTAAGTCATTAAATTAAAACTAATGATCTCCTGATATAAATATGTTAGTACTTTTTTGTAGAAAATAACACATACAATAAAATAATAAGTTAAAAAATATATGACTCTATTTAAGACAATATCAATGACCCAAAATGAAAGCGAGATATTTCAGACATTGATCAACGTTACAGAAAAAATGCTCCCAATACCAAAATCGCAGATTTACGCAGCTGAAACCTGTTTGGACATAAACTTAAAAATATAGTGCACAATTAGCATTAAGTCTCATTTTGACGCTAGCTGACGCAAAAAAGTTATGTCTAATTAAACTTTAATTCTATTCTTAAAAATACCGTTTTGTTCAACATATGTCCTATTGAAATAAATAAGATTGTCATTAACTTTATTCATGTAATTTACTTGTTTATTGTCAACATAATCAAATTACATAATTGTATTTGTTCTTAAATTGTTCAGATACTTGTAACTGCGTTTATTTGTAGGTGCACTATTAGTCCAAAATTACCGATTCCCTATTTCCTAACTTTCATGTTATAATATCTTTGTAATCAGGTGGGTATTTACAGAAATCTTTGTTGATTCTCATACTTCAATCATCTCCATCTGAAATTATAATAAACAGAACCTGGGTATACAACATTGCAAAAATCGACTTTTTTCCTCGCTTGAACCACTGTGCGACGTGGTCGTCGCTGCGGCTGTTGGGGTTGGTGGCTCCGGTTTCGGGGGCGGCTGGCCGTTATGGGGCGAGCGGGCCCCCGGTTCCGCCTCCTTCGGCCGGAATCCCGCCGCTCGTACTGCGCGGGCGGCGAAGCGCGTCGCGCCGGTCGTTGCTCGACGGCGGGTGGCGGCGGTGCAGCTGTCGCCCCTGCGTGGGCGGTCGGGGCTGGTGCGGGGCCCGTGGACGCGGCCGGGTGGAATTCTAGCTTTTGTAGCCTTCCACCCCGTTCCCACTTCATAGCGTAATGGCCCCCTGGCACCTTATGGCGATACCGCCGTGTGGTCCAGGGGACATGCGGGGGAACCCGCAGTATGTCCTGCCCCAAATCGAATACTAGGGGCTGTGGGCCCGACTCCTGGGGTTGTCCTAGGGTTGCCGCGGGTTCCGCGGTGTCCCGTCGCTGGGCCTGTATGCCCGAAGGGCCAGGTTGGTGTTCGTCGGCCAATAACACCATCCGGTTAAATTGCCGGTCAATCTCCTGGTCCCGTGGGGACCCCACTACCGTGACCAGGCTCTCGTCCCCGCTCGATGACATTTTCACTTTTGGCCTTTTTTTATTTTTCACTTTCACTTGACTATCCGTCGTGAAACTGGGCGATTCGTCCTGCGGATCCTGCTTTTACGTGCGGATGTCGCGAATCGCTCCCTTCCATATTAATTACCGGGATGGTAGGGTATATCTCCCCTCTCACTGTATTATTCTAAAGACGTTGGATATGTGAGAATTCATACCGTTTTGATTTTGAACGGCTGTTCTCACTGTCCTTGTCTCGATACAGCGGAATTCGGGTCTTCGTTTATCCCGTGTGCGTCTTCGCCGGCCGTTGTCGATGTTGACTCATCGACGGGCAGTTTACACAACCGTGTAATCGGACGTGTGTATGTAGACGTAACTGTACGTACTTTAACTACACGCACGCACCTGTCTCGGCCCGGTAATACTTCCTCGATTCGTCCCATTTCCCATTGATTCGGGGGGAGAAGAGGGTTTTGCACTAAAACCAAGTCATTCGGTTTTAACTGCACTTGGGTGGTGCGCCACTTATAGCGTTTCTGGAGGTGCGTGAGATAATCTCGCGTCCAATGTTTCCAGAGCTGCTCGTGGAATTTCTGGATTGCTCTCCATCGCGTAAGCCGCGAGAGATTTTCCTTTTCCACTGACTCGACCGGAAGTGCATTCATCGGTCTGCCTATTAGGAAGTGGCCCGGCGTGAGAGGGGCATAATCCTCGGGACAGTCACTCAAAGCGGCGATCGGTCGCGAATTCAAACTCGCCTCGATCTTGCAGAGGAGTGTCTGCATTTCCTCGCTTGTGGGTGTAAATTCGCCGATGATGCGTTTCAGGTGATGTTTCACCGATTTCACGCCGGCTTCTTGCATACCACCAAAGTGGGGAGCACTGGGTGGATTAAACCTCCACTTAATGCCCTTTTGACCGCACTTCGTTCGCATTTCTGGAGTTTGATACACCGTAT
>NW_025106754.1:0-61446 GCF_013123115.1 Colletes gigas
TCGATACGAAAGAATTACGTGTTTATTTTGTATATCTTTCGATCAATAGTACTTCACATATTAAAGATAATGTAGATGATTTTTTATTTTCCAAAGAGCAATTAAAAGTATTTATCGATTTAACGTGGGAAAATCTATTACAACTTCGCGAAATGATGTCCTCTTTAAAAATTCTAAATAGCGTACTATCATACAAACAATCGTTGTTGTTTTACTCAAATTACGTTCAAAAAATTCAAATAGAGTGTGTTTAAAGATTGCATAATGCCGAGCGATTATCCTCGGCCGCAATTACTGTTAATCCTGTTAGCGTACAATAGCCAAGAGATTATCTCTAATTGAATTTGTACAGCGAGCAGTAATAGAAAAACGCGTGTATTATTGGGTTTTCTGGCATCGGTAACGGCTAATTACCTTCGATTCGAGTGTGCTAACGGTGTTGGTGACGTCAGTACCGTGAGAGAGTAGCGCGTTGATAATTTGACAAAGATAGACAGCCGAAATTTAGACAGCGCCACGGAACGACTAATTAGCGTACCACGGAGACGTCTTCGGCTGTCAATCGACACAGTCTAACACCGACTTCTGCCCTGAACACATCGGCTCCCGATCGTGTCCGTTCAGAACTCGAGTACAATTCGAAAGAATATATTCTTTCGGATTAAGAATATAGACTACCATTGAAAAAGAGTGTACCGAGCAGTCGTTCAGTTTGGCGTGGGTTAATCGATAGCCCACGCACAGCTGCAAATTCATAAGACTCGAAAAAGTGTGGAATTTATTCCCATTTTTGCTTATTACGCGAATCGTATTCCGGTTCGCACAAGTGCACTCATAATCTGAGTTAGCTTCAAATACTGCAAATTCTGGGGGCTCGAAAATACACCTTCAAGGTGCTCGACCATCCCTGTGCAGAATTGAACGGTCGTTTCTAACGTATAAACGCTAGAAACACAAAGAGGTCGACGGATACCGTCTACACTTCTTTGTGATTGCCATTCGGCTGAGGAGACACCGAAGGGAGGCACCTACGTGGTGTACCTCCAGGTGGGCTCACTGTAGTCAGGTCGACGTCCACTTAGGACGTCTGACTTTCGGTCTTTGCCTCCTTAGTTCTACAGATCCCGCCGGTGTAACGCTTAGAGGAGCACCTGTGCGGAGAGGTAACGGAGTCGTGGGTCAGGCCCCCACGTAGTTCAAATACTGCTGCGAATCACATCGAGTAGTGAATTCGTGCAGTGAACAACGTGCTGTCGAGCTTCGCAGTGCAACTCTCGGCCAACAGGTCATCTGTTGAAACGTGTCAAGAGAAGCCGCAGATCGACGGTCGTGCCGTTGCACTGCAGTGCGACTCGACGCACAGAGTCAGTGGGCATACTCACGGGATCAGTGCATTTGGAGCCTTTCAACCTCCACTTGCGCCCCTGTCCACTAGGCAATCGACGAAAAATCGATAAAGAAAAGAAGTTTAATTTCTTTCTACGCCGGAAAAATTTACAGTCCACTTTCGAGTTCGTATAATACGAACAAGCGAAATTTCTCTGCTCCTGTTCGTTCGAATAACGACGCCGGGAGCGTGAGAACACAGTCGCGGCATATACGTATAACGTGTTTACGTGTGGCTAACACATAGCCGTGCTTTTCTGATTACAGGAATCCTGGGCCTACCTCAAACCGGCGAGAGTAACGACCGCAGTCTCGCGGAACGGCCAGACCACGAGGCCGAAATAATTTAATTTGTGAGAGGACTTGTGTTTCGTTGTGGAAACAGGGAGGAAGAAGAAGGGAAGTATTGGGAGAGGATGGAGAAAAGGGGGTAGATGAGGAAGGTGCGGGTGTTTAGAGTGACACGAACGACTTGGCAGGATGCAGGACTCTGCCCGGAGGTGGACTCGTGTTTATTTTGATGCGTATACAAAAAGGTCCGGCGGAAGATCCGCCGTCGGAGATCGTTAGGCCCTGGCCAAGTGCGCGGGGCCGTTGAGGATTTCTCAAAGAGAGGCGGTGGGCGCTCCCCTGCAGTTTGGCACGTCCGCGTAGGAGCCGGCACTGAGGAGCTTCTCTGACCTAGTCGGGTAGCGACTGCCGAACATCGGCCTGAGGGCCCGCATTTATACTAAGGGTAGCACGCTAGCGCTGCCCTGAGCCGCCGCTGATTGGTTGCGACCCTTCTATTTTTAGTATACTAAGGGCGCGGTGCGTCGGCGAAAGTCGCGTCGTCGTTCTTGTATTTATTGTAAAACTATTATGTCGCGTTACAAATTTAATTATCACAATTTTCAGATTTCCTTTAATTTTCTGTTTTTTTCATTATCTTTATATTTTTGTAATAAAAGGTCGGTCCGAAAGACCGAAGAAAAGAAAATCAATTTGCTGTCCGATTCACTTCCCCGATAAACTCCCATACCTCTATCCGGACTCCTTAGTTAAAAGTATCAACTTTTTAACAAGATCTTAATTTTGTACTCGGTCATTGTTAAGATAAAATATTAAAATCGTTAACAAACTTTTTATCTACTTCGATATATATCGAATTATACATAAATGACGTCGGTAGATATCAACGATAAACTGGAATAGTTTATATTAGACTGTATTCTGATCGCGATTAAATATTTCCGACTGTTATTTATTTAATTGATTGTTTATATTTCTTTATGAATTGTTGTAATTGCAATTTGCATATATATTTCGATATAAGTTTCAGAAAACGTAGTAACTGCGGAGTTGGAATATGCTATTCAAGCATAAATGACTAGCGAACTTTAATTCTTGCAAATATCGGAATATTTATAAAACTTACGGGATATTCTAACATTCGATAAAGTAAATATAATCATGCTTACAACTCTAACTATGAAACTTGATGATATAATATTTATAAATTGAATAATTATTTTCATAGATAATATTTTGTCGTTGAAATTCTCATTGATTGAGAATATTTCGCCTTCGTGGCATTGCTCTTTTACGTAACAAACTATGAATACAGCAGTGCTAAGTAAAGCAGTGTTTCCGTTGTTAAACTCTAGTAAGAAGAAAAAAGAAAATCAATAGGCAAAGCACAGGTGTGCTTGTTGTGTTTCTTGTCTCCTGTCCCTTTCTTTTCAGCTCTTTTCTTTCCAGGGGATTTATTGGCCGCGCGTAATGTGGCCGGTAGATTCAGTGATTGTGCGTAGAAACAAGTTTGTTTCTCGGGGCAAAGTGACCCCGAGTACGTTGTCGAAGCAGTGTTTTTTACGCAGTATTAAATTATTTCCAGAGCATCGCAGCTCTTCCTGTTTTCTGAATCACGATAATAGAATCATTTGTTCGCCGATTTCAATCTTCGGCCGCGGTAATCTAATTTAATACTTTCTAATCAAATTAATTATTCTTTCAATTTTAAATTCAAACTCCTGGTTACCGGAATTAGAGTCAGTGCATCACCGAAGAGGACTATTGGGCGATGCTCCACGAGCAAACAATGTAAGTATAAATTTATACTTCGAAATTTGTTAATTAAAAATCTCTATAATTTTAACAATAGATTCCAATTGTTTTCTTGCATCTTTCTTACAGTCTCTGGATCCAAATCTAACCAGCAGGACCATGCTGACTGATGAATGACTTTGACTTTGAGTCGCATGCTGTTTGTGTTCCTCTGGTCCCCAACCATGTTGTAGGATGAAAGATCCGAATCAACACGGGTGACCAGTTGTATACTTGCTATTTGTGACGAGTTAAGTGACCGCGGGTATTTTCAATACCCGTGAGTAGTAACATCAACTGTTATATTTTTTAGAGCACGTTTTAGGATCTTCTTGTACTCGGGCTTCTTAATGTTACAAATGAATATTACACATTATGATTATAAAATTTTTACAAATATATATATGTCGGAATCCAATAAAAAGCTTCTGCTCTAATTGAATGTTACTTCACGTTGTGTAAATAAAGTTATGTTGGCTCTAATCGATACTTAAATTCAATCGATGCAAAGAATGCCATCGGTAACGCAAACGAGCGTCAGGTTGGCGTTGACGTTTGGATGTGGCCTTTGAAGGTAGTCGAGTTGGTTGTCTGGTTACCGAAACGTTTGAAAAAAGAAGTATTCGAAAAGAAAAGAACAGAACTGAAACGGTTGCCAGACTATAAAGACGTGCGGTAAAGAAATAGAAAAAGAGATTCCCTGTAAAGGACTCATTCGTAATCGTTGTGCATTCTTTTCTGTTGTTTAAAAGTGTTTGAGTTATAGTTTCAGTTTGTTTAATTAGTTTCGTTGAAAGTTTTAAGAGTAATAGAAATGCGTAGATCTTCAAGACAAAGGCTTGGTCGCCCGAGAGGACCTAATATGTGTCGCCCAGAGGGAATGGTCAGAGAGACGGCTGTTCCGACATATATATAACACAATCTTTATAAAATATATGAAATACTTTTATTAACTTTATATGAGTTAGATGATTGAATAGAAAATGAATTAATATAATGCGAAAACATTATATTTATCATGTGATCGAGTAGAATATGAATGATAATTATTATGACATTGTACAATAATATTTACAACATTAATATAAATTATTAAATATTTATCGTTTACTTAATTAATACATCGTATGGTGTATTTAACGTGCAAGAAGGCACTTCGCGAAAGGTCGATTTTTGAGTCAAAGTAACATGCATTTTATACCACCTTTAATCTTTTCAAAAATTTACTTTGACGACAGAATCGACCAAGGATAATTGAATATTTTGAATAACAATTTAATGAATTCATTTGAATTTTTAAAGTAAATTATTTTATCATGAAATCTTAATTTAAAGTCTTCAATTTTAAATAATTAAATTTCAATTATAATAGTTTTATTGAATAGGGGTGACGTTAATGCCGACCCTTTATAGGATTTATGCGGCGGTGCTGGGAGGGAGGTTGGAGAAGGAGGTGGAGGGGAAAGGCATGATCCCGGAAAACCAGGCAGGGTTTAGGAGAGGGAGGAGCACGACGGATCACATCTATGTGTTAAATCACATTATAGGAGAGATGAGCACAGGGAGGGGAGGCAAGGTGGTGGCGCTCTTTGTGGATTTGAGGGCGGCGTTTGATACGGTGGATAGGAGGTGTTATGGGAGGCGATGGAGAAAAGAGGGGTGAGGGAGGGGCTGAGGGAAAGAGTGAGGGAGATATATGGGGAAACGAAAAGCAGAGTGAGGGTGGGAGGGGAGCTGGGGGAGGGATTTTGGACGGCAAAGGGATTGAGGCAAGGGTGCCCGCTGAGTCCGATGCTGTTTAATATACTGATAGCGGATATAGAGGAGGAGTTCAGGAAAGGAAGGTGGGGAGGGGTTGAAGTGAGGGGAAGAAGGATTTGCACGCTAGCGTATGCCGATGATCTGGTGTTGTTGGCGAGGGAAGAGGAAGAGATGGAGAATATGATCAGGCGGTTGGAAGGATATTTGGAAAAAAAGAGGCTGGAGATAAATGTGGGAAAAACAAAGGTGGTGAGGTTCAGGAAAGGGGGAGGTAGGGAAAGGAAGATGGAGTGGAGATGGAAAGGGAAAAGGATAGAGGAGGTGAAGGAGTTTAGATATCTGGGATATGTGTTTAAGAGGAACGGGGGGCAGGAGGCACAAATTAGGGATAGGGTAAAGAAGGCGGGGGTGGCAATGCGGCAGGTATGGGGGATTGGGAAGAGGAAGTTTGAGAGGGATTGGGGAAGGAGGATGTGGCTGTTTGATACCCTGGTGTGGTCAGTGGCGGGATACGGGGTGGAGGTGTGGGGGTGGAAAGAGAGAGAGGCTATGGAGAGGATGCAGGAGAGGTACATCAGGTGGTCGTTGGGAGTGGATTGGAGGACGCCGGGGTATATGGTGAGAGAGGAGACGAAAAGAATGAAGTTGAGGACGGGGGCAGGAGAAAGAGCATGGAGGTACGAGGAGAAACTAGGCAGGGGAGAGGGAGGGGAGTGGGCCAGGTGGTGCTTGGAGGAGGTGAGGGAAAGGGAAAGGGAAGGGGGGGTGGAACTGTCGGCATGGGAGAGAGAAAGGATGGAGTACAGAAGGGAGAGAGGGGTATGGGAAGGAGGGGAAGGGGAAGGGGGCGAGAGGGGTCGGAGGGATGGGGGGAGGAAGATGGTAGGAGGCAGGAAGAGGAGAGAAGAGCCAGGATAAGGCAGGCCAGGTACAATAAGTGGTACGGGGAGATCGTAGTGGAAGAGGTGCCGAAGTATTTGAGGGCAGGGTGGGGAGAGGAGAGGTACGGGAGGATAGCGAGGTATAGGCTGGGGAACGAGATGAGGGGGGGGGGAGATATTGGGAAGAGGAGGAAGAGAAGAAATGTAGGATGTGCGGGGGGGAAGAAGAGACGTGGGAGCACGTCTTGGATCGATGTGTTGGGGATGCGGCAGAGGAAAAGGGGGTTGGGGAAAAGATAAGGGAAATTTTGGACGAAGAAGGGAAAGGGGAAGGATGGATGAAGAGGCTGGAGGAAAAGAGGAGAGAGAGAGAGGAGGAAAGGGGGGAGAGAGTTTAGGAAGGAGGGAGGTAGAATAGGAGTAAGGAGTGGAAGAAGGAATGGAGTGAAAGGAGGGAAAGGGAAGTCGAAGGCGAAGGAGGCGGGCGTGGAAATGCGGAGGCGTAATTTTAAGGTAATGTTAAGGTAGTTTTAAGGATAGAAAATAGAAAGCGAAACGAGGCAAAGAGAGGCGAAGCGAGCGTATGCGTGGTGAGGCGAGGCGAGGCGAGAGTAGCGAGCGGGCAAGGCATGTAGGTTAAGGCTAGGTTAAGAGTAGGTTAAGCGGCGGGAAGGAGAGGGGAGGATGGGGGGAAGATAGAGAATAAGTTAGTTTAAGGAGGAATTGTAAGGGAAAGGAGAGGAGATATGTAACCCTAAGGGGAACATTAAATACATACTACTACTACTAGTTTTATTGAATAATAGTATTTTTCAATATTAATGATCGAGTCATTTTAATTAAAAATTAAATACGAAATACCATTTAGCTATTAACCAGTTGTTCTAGTCAGGATTTTCAGACTAATTTTTCCGTGCCCGTTGCCTGAGTTCATGCACATGCTCAGGTGCTATTTGCATGAGCGAAAGCAACGGGGCACGATGACTTTATTTATAACAATTCAAGAACATATTGACGACTGACATTGGTTAGTTAACCGTGCGCGACGTACTGTCCACATGTGTGTGTTGTGGTTACGTTGTGGAAGTGCGTCGTTTCAGATGTTTTTATAATTCTAATTTACATACAGAATTTTGTAACATTAGATTTTTATCAATTGTAATAATAATATCAAATTTCAATTTACCATTTATTTGAAAACTGTTGGTCGTAATGGATTGAAATCTTAATATTTTTCAATCTTCAATGAGATATCCATACAATACATTTTATTAATGACTATATTCCATATATTAAAACGTTATTTAAATAAGTACGCAAAGATCACTAGCCCTTGTCAGTGTTGGATGACCAACCTGATGACTCGATGCTGATAAGCGTATCGGAACCGCTGCGTCCAAGATAACTGAGTCAGTCTTGTTTTTCCCATTTCTATTGTAAGTACAGAAGCCTGGATGAAGTACACAAATGTCTCATCCAGGACGAGTTATCGGCAGCCAGTCATCAGGTACTAAGGGTCACCGACATCCCCTCCTCAGCGAAAAGCCTAATATATAAGGACCAGCATCACTAGAGTCAGCGCCTTTTTTCCTTTCAACCCTATTGCGGTAGCGGTCATTCGAAATTGTTATTTCCGTATCGGTCTGTATGTGTCCGGAGTGTACATTTCCCACCCGGATCCCAACACAAATTTGGCGCAGTCGGCAGGACACGCGACACACTACGTATCACTCAGTGTTAACGGAACAATTGTCCCACTGAGCGTGAGTGTCAACCTCAACGGGTTGCGGGTAAAGAAGAACAGGACTTCAGCGGAAATATCCATCGACCCGATCCATCGACTTGGTTGAATCTCCTGAGACCAGAGAAATCTGCAGAAGCCTCAGGCACCAGCGTGGATCAGCCTCAGAATAGGAGAAAAGAATAAGTCGCATCGTAAGTACTCAAATTCGAATACTCAATCTTCCGGCAAGAAACTTCCTATATTTCCAATTCCAATATGTCTCAAGACGAAGCGAATACAACAACTCAAGTACGAAGAGAACGACTTTCACTAGAGTTATTAATTAAGCTATTACCGGAACCATTTGATGGCAATCCTTGTAAACTTCGTTCATTTATAAAGCAAGTTGACTCCACATTTGAATTAGCTACTCCTTCACAAGAACAGATTTTACTAGTATTTGTAAAGAACAGAATCATTGGTAAAGCAGGGGATCAAGTCGTCCTGTCCGGCTCCGGCGCACGGAGCGGCACCCTCGGTGGCCTGGTGCGGCCATGAGCTGCCGGCCTCCGAGGGGTAGAAAAGGGGTCGCGGCGGTTGCGAGTTGGGGCTCGCAGCCGCCACTAGACGCGGCCCCGGGACGGATGGCGGCAGGACGATGTGGCCTCGTCCTGCCGCTATGAGACAGGGCGATTACCGGGGGGACCGTTTGTCCCCCCGCGGGTGGGCGTAAAGCGCGGGCACGGGGAGGATACCGGAAGTATACTTCGAGCGATTCCCGGTATCCTCCCAAATCGTGCGGAAGGGTCACCGTGGGGTTTTTAGTGGGTAGGTCCCGCGCCCGGTATAATGGGCGCGGGGAATCCCACACACCCCTCCCGCCTCTCCCCAAAGAGGGGGAGGGAGTCTTTCGAAGATTTTCCCCACGAAAAGGGATCAAGTCGACATTCACTGTAATCTCAGATCTTGGGCTGAAATTTCTGAACTTTTGTTAAATCTATATCAAGATAAAAAATCTTTCGATCAGTTAATGGAAGAATTAACTTCAATTAAGCAAGAAAGAGGAGAAAATGTTTCGCAATTCTATCAAAGATTAGAAGATCTTTCGTCACGAATTCTCGCGAATATTTATGCTACAGAAACAAATGATAATTCACTATCGGGTAGAATAGCTTTAATTAACGAGCTAACCATGAATCGCTTTGTTTATCACGCGCATCCGCAGGTATCTCAAATGTTAAGGTACCGCGATTTTAACAATATAAATAGTGCCCTTACGGCAGCCGTAGCAGAAGAAAAAGCCCTCCGTTTGAAATACGAACATTTTTCCGTCCTCAAATGCAGAATCTGCCTGCGAACAAACCATACTACAAGTGAATGTCACAGAAATCAAAATCGAATGAAACCTTCTACTAATAGATACGTAAATTTTAATAAACCTAACCAAAATAACACTATCTCTGAACCGAAGCAATGCAGATACTGTAAAAACTTGGGTCATGTTATAGAAGAATGCCGAAAACGGCAGTACAATAACGCAAGACAACATCCGAACTCCTCTAATTATCGCCAAAACCAATACGCCACGCGTACCTATCAGCAACCTTCGAACTCTACAAATAATTACCCAAATCCTGTCTCTAGCCATCGTTCACCAAATCGATTCCTTGTAAGGCAAAATCCCGCTGATACTTTCTCTTCTAATATTATAACTCAAAGGAATCCTCAACCTTCAAATTTTCTCAATGCTCAACAATCATCAAATCCACCGATCTCGATAGAAGACGCTACAACAGAGTTCAATACAATGAGACTTTCATAAATTCTTCAAATTCTTTATCATTCGGTAATGACCAACTTTGTGTTCTATTCGAATCGAAAAATTCTAATGCCGATGATCAAATTTTAAAATTCTTAATCGACACTGGTGCCGCCGTCTCTTTAATTAAAGCACCTAGTATTCATAACTTCAATACAGATACTCGGAAGCCTATGGTATTAAATGGTATCGCACCCAATATTCCCATCCAGACATTAGGCGAAACAAAAATTGAATTAAAGGTTCATGATAAAAGTATCATTGGTAGTTTTCAAGTACTCGACGTTCAAACCAACATTCCTTTCGACGGATTGTTAGGCGACGATTTCCTTCGTACTCATAACGTTAAGATTGACTATTCAACCTCTTCCATCTCATTCGCGTCCATACCATTTTCTATTCCATTACTGCGCAACACCCCACAGAAACATATTTCGACAATACTAATCAACCCACGAACAGAAACCGTGGTTCCCATTACATTAATAAATCCTCATTGCATAGAAGAAGGCATAATAACATCGCAACAGTTAAACGAAGAAAATTCGCTCCTATTACCTAGCGCTATCGTAAAAGTCCAGTGCAAAAATAGAGCCTTTACCACTATCATTAACACGTCACTTAAACCGCAAGTAATCCCAATCCCCGAAATATTTATTGAACCAATCCCGAACTACTGTCATATTTACAACCTCGCTACAAATCAAAAGGAAAATATATAATATCTGTATTTAGCATTTCAGTGAGTTTATCTTGAGTGATTGACCTATTCTGAGTATCCATTTTATTACATATTGTTTGAATGTTAATTGAGTGAAGGTGTTATATATCTCCGTAGTGTTTGCGTTTAAAGAGAAGTTAGAGTGTTCAATTTTAGGTTATTGTTTTAGTTCCATATTACGTTTATAACCCTTAGAATTAATATTGCATTGTTAGTTCATTCGTGTTTCAGTTTCATTTTCATCATGTCTCTCACGGAAGTCAACCTAGAAGGAGGAGAAATACAAACCCAGTCGGGAGTCATGGTTAGAAATGTAAATCAGATGGAGGATTTAGCTAAGAAATATGAGCAGGCTGGAGACGCTGAGGGTGTTCCTGGCTCCCACTTCTTGGATGAAGAAGAGTGTCGAGACACTGGTGCCTGCCTTCCCTGCATCGCTTCCATATTTTAGCGCATCCTCTTCTGAAGAGGATCACAAAATACAGGAGGGAGGTGATGCCCCAGTCTCTAGCTAGAAGAAGAAGTCGTCATGTTCTGGCTGTGCAACATACTCTTGTCCTTCTGATTGTCCTCAGAGAACTCCGAAGCCTTATAAGAGTCTTTATTCTTCAGCTAAGAAAAGATCTCTAAGTCCAAAGCGAAGCCCTGCCCCTGAAACATTTGAGACTGTTCCCAAGAATCTCTACCTCGCTTATGTTAAAGGGGAAGAGATCTTAACTGAAGTGTCTCATATTGCTGTGGAGACTCTTATGGCATTCAGTAAGACTCAAACTGATCCAGAAATTACTCAGTTCTGGAAACGATACGGATCACAGATTTCCCTATGGGGCAATCAGAGAAGACAAGCAATCCTGACACAGACAATATTAGAGATGAGAGTCGGACATCAATGTGCTGGAAGCTTCATTAAAGGAGTGGGAATGGGGAGAGAATTAGCAGAAAAATCGCTATATGAATCTGCACTCCTCAAAATTCAGAACACAGCTGACTCCATGGGAGCTGTTCTTACTGAAGTAATTGCACAGAAAAAGTCGCATGATTTACAAACACTTGAGCTTGTGAGTCAAGTTAACAATGCCTCAAAAGGAATTGCCCAGACCGTTAAGGACATAGAGTCCACCAGATTAGTGCAAGTAAGAAATGAGACTATGTCTCTACCTCCCGCACCCGTCATACAGTTTTCTGCAAAATCTCCTCGCCTAGTTCTACCAGCTTCTCTCCCAACACCAATACATCATTCATCCTCTCCTGACTCAGACGACTCTGAGATCATTGCAGGAATTCCTACCTACGTTGAGGTAATGGAGGAGGATGGAACATATATCTCACCAGGATTAACTGTAAAATTCGACAAAGATGTTCTCACTTCTATTGATACATCTAAACCCGGTTTTCAACCATTACGAATGCTTCTAGGCGTCCCAGCAGCGGTAGGGCAATTTGTTTTCAATAAGAATCTTCGTTTGCTAGAAAAGAAAGAGTCTAGTCTTCAGTCGACGTAATAGTTGTACGAGTTTCTTCCCTTCAATAAAGTGTTGGAATCCAACATCAGTCCACCCCAGAAACTTGTACGCCCACAATTAGAGTGTGAATTAAGTCAGTTATGTCCGGGCGTCGGAGGAAACCCGGGGAGTCCTGTCTAGTTTAGGTCGCGTCCGGACATTGAGAATGAGAACCGTGGAGTGTTTGTTTGCTTGATTGAGTTTTGTAATGTTTTAAATATAGGGTTAGGTAGGTAGGTAACTTCCTTTCTGGTATGTGTGCTAAATCTAAGTAGGTAGGGTCAGGGCACCGCTGCCACATTAGTTACTCGGGTAGGCGCGTTTTCGCGTGGCAGTTCTGTTCCTGTAGTTACGATTTCGAGGGTAGAAATCTTGCTGATTCAAACGGTTTCAGCTGTTTGTTTCGGCTTTATTTTCGACTCCTCGAGTCGCGCGACTCTTAAAGTCGCTCTCTCGCGCTCGCACTCGTGATTAGGTCCCTTTCGAAACGTTCGTCCCGCTCGAGATTCACCACGTATGCTCGACCAACAATTCGTATATTGTTGGAAGACTACCTATTGCACAAAGTCTCGAGCCCAATCTTAAGTAAGTTTCAGGCGAAGAAAGAAAAGGCTCTCAATGGACTGAAGAGGCCCTGACAAACTGTTTCAAGAGTGGGCTGCAATAAATGGCTCTGCATCTTCAACTTCGGATGAGAATGGAAAGTCATTCCTGTTACTACTTTGTCACTTAACTCGTCTGTAGTCGTAGTTAGTTTATTTTTCAGGCTGGCTCACGTATGCATGTACTTCGTACATGATTGCACCATACATGCCAGCCATAAGGGCAACTCGAGGTTATGATATACGTAGAGTTGCGAATATGCAATTACCGCGTTTGCTTGTAGAGTTGCGAATCACTGTTCTTCGCGTTTCCTTTTCAGGGTAGTGCTGTGTCTTGACACGATACGCGATTGGTTTTTTGCAATCTTAAATACTGAATGTTTGCTTAAAAATAGCGTTGCGAATTATTGATAAACGTGATTGCTTGTAAAGTTGTGAAATACTATTTTTCGCGTTTACTTTTCAGGGTAGTGTTGCGAATAATCACCATTCGCAGTTGCTTTTGTTGAGATATTACAATGTCTATCCTCGACCGTTATAGTTTTCTTATGTATGTGTGTGCTGGAACATTCTCGTCGATATATCGATCGGGGAACCATGCAGACGGAAAGTCCCCGTTAGGTTTTTGTTTTCTTAAATGCGTTACTGGGCGGCTGCAGCGTGGCACGCGTCGTCAGTCCTTCCAGAGCCTCGAATGTGAAATGATCACGGTCTTTATTTTCTTTATATAATTAAATCAAACCTTTTACCTTTCGGTTCATTTATTTAATATCCTAACCACAACAGGTTATGGGCCCAGAGTCTTTCGCGTGTTGAATCGTTGGTGGTGGTTTGATAGCGTTAAAAGTTGTCGCTGTTGAGTTTGTTTTTTTTGTTCTGTGCGGTGTGATAAGGTTGTGCTCGCGCCTGGTGATAAAAATGGCTGAAGCGAAGCTGTACTACCTTCACCGTTTTAATGGGCAGAACTATCAACTGTGGAAGCGACATATGGAAATCTACATGGTTGAAAATAAACTGAAACCGTATATCGACGGCTCGTCTCCTAAGCCTGAAACAGAAACGGAAGTTGCATCTTGGATTCAAAAGGATGCTGAAGCACAGGCTTTCTTAATGAAGGGCCTGGAATTAGATCAACTAAGACATCTGACAGATTGTTCAACTTCTGCTGAAATGTGGGCAAGATTGCGTACAATATACGCTGAAAAGAGTGATCACTCGGTACAGACGCTTCTGGATCAATTTATAAATGCAAAGATGAATCCAAAGGAATCGGTTGCAGATCATATTTCAAACATGGTTTCTCTCGCTCAGCGACTCAAGGACATAAATATGGAACAAAAGGCTCCTGTTGTTATTGCAAAAATTTTGTCCAGTCTACCTACCAAATATGATAATGTTCGCACAGCTTGGTATGCTGTACCGCGGGCTGAGCAAACTATTGACCGACTAACAGATCATTTAATAAATGAAGAAATGTTGTTAAAAATAGTCGAGAAGTGTAGTATTGTGGAGTATTGCATTTCACGTTATCTGGCGAATAACGATAGGATGTGGCAAACGACTCAAGGGTGCTTCGCCACCTACCTCTATGACGCTGTATCAGAAAGCAGGTTGATGGTACCGGTTCCAGCGATGGTTCCGATAGTACCAAATGTACAGGTGATGGCTATTACTCCAGCTTCGGCTGGTGTGCCATTATTACCCAAAGAGCAGATTGCGGCACAGGTTTCTCCTACCCGATTTCAAAAACGAGCGTTTAAGGATTATTCTGAGAATGGCGATGAAGCGCTTTATTTAATGAGGCCCACCTTCGCTGAAAATATGTCTGTCGAAACTGTTGATCGCGTGATCACCTTTTCTAAAAATGATGAACCCGAAGTGTACTCTTTGATGCCAGCAATTGACTATACAGAAATGTACATTAATTTTAATAGGACAGGATCTGTGAGAGGAGTGGTAATACACGACTCCCTCTCCACCAGTGCCCCGGAAATGTTGTTAAGTTATTCTTTGCTTGGTAGACATATGCGGAAACTTTTTCGTCCTGATGAGGTAGATGAAGGAAGAATCCTAGCGCGAACTTTTCCCAAAGAATTCGTCCGTAACCGGACCGCATTGGACGATTTTCAAATAAAATTGAAACGATTTTTTAACCGTAATTTAACGGAGGACGAATGCTCAATGTTCAAGAAAAAAAGATCTGGGTTAGGTCTGGATTAGATCTGAGTTAGGTCTGGATTAGATCTGAGTTAGGTCTGGATTAGATCTGGATTAGATCTGAGTTAGGTCTGGGTTAGGTCTGGGTTAGGTGGTTAAAAATAGTCGAGAAGTGTAGTATTGTGGAGTATTACATTTCACGTTATCTGGCGAATAACGATAGGATGTGGCCAACGACTCAAGGGTGCTTCGCCACCTACCTCTATGATGCTGTATCAGAAAGTAAGTTGATGGTACCGGTTTCAGCGGTGGTTCCGTTAGTACCAAATGTACAGGTGATGGCTATTACTCCAGCTACGGCTGGCGTGCCATTATTACCCAAGGAGCAGATTGTGGCACAGGTTTCTCCTACCCGATTTCCAAAACGGGCATTTAAGGATTATTCTGAGAATGGCGATGAAGCGCTTTATTTAATGAGGCCCACCTTCGCTGAAAATATGTCTGTCGAAACTGTTGATCGCGTGATCACCTTTTCTAAAAATGATGAACCCGAAGTGTACTCTTTGATGCCAGCAATTGACTATACAGAAATGTATATTAATTTTAATAGGACAGGATCTGTGAGAGGAGTGGTAATACACGACTCCCTCTCCACCAGTGCCCCGGAAATGTTGTTAAGTTATTCTTTGCTTGGTAGACATATGCGGAAACTTTTTCGTCCTGATGAGGTAGATGAAGGAAGAATCCTAGCGCGAACTTTTCCCAAAGAATTCGTCCGTAACCGGACCGCATTGGACGATTTTCAAATAAAATTGAAACGATTTTTTAACCGTAATTTAACGGAGGACGAATGTTCGATGTTTAAAAATCACATCCCTAACACCGTGAAATATCGAACGTTAGGGCAGGCTTTATTCGTCGTAGCGTTGATGCATAAGACGCGAACGGGGAAATCCAGAAATACGAAGCTTTTTATCTTTGCGCTGTGCGCTATATTATATTCAGATAGAGCCATGGCTATGAATCATTTGCGTAATTTGTGCTGTTGGTTTTCACGCGACACGTGCAACTCATGCTTTGAAAGGGGATTATTTCAAGAATATGAGATAAGATACCAATATTCTACGGTCAATTTCGAATACAGTGAAAGGGAGGTCACGTTAGCACATGATGCTAACTTGGCTTATCAAATTTTGGAACATGATGATCCGGGCATTGACGACTACCCCGCGACCATGTACGTATACGAACACTCTATCGTCAGGGTGAAGAGTCTTCGATCCACGTTGAAATTCTTCGTTGGATGTGGAGAGGGAAGAACTGAAGTGGTGACGAATGTTCATCGAGGAACGGCCATCATTATGGCCATAGATGGGATAGTTCGAGTAGCCCGCTCTCGGCTACATGGTGAGGAATTTCATCTATTTGATGAATGGGTGAAAAGGAATAAATTACATTTAAATGGCTTTACCAAATTAAAATCTTTAATTGTTGACACTGTAATGTGTGGGGTTTATCACCCACCTTTGCTGGCGTTATCGAAAACGTTGTGCTTTTGCGTTATGTTTGGAGTAGTCCCAGACCGACTATATGCTGGCGTCGGACGCGGACAGGATCTCCATTCAGCGACCTTATCAAGACTTTCGCGTGGTAGAAGTCAATTTGTTGACATGATGGTGTGATAGACAGTGAGATTTTTTGTGAAGGATGTGTTTATGCGAAGCAACATCGAACATCGTTTCCAAAAGGAGAATCTACCAGGGCGAAATATCCAGGGGAGGTATTTCATGCAGACTTGTGCGGGAAGATGAGCCAGCCATCTATTGGAGGATCATATTATTTCTTATTGCTCAAGGACCATTTCTCAAGGTACTGTTATGTTTATTTCATAAAGGAGAAAACGGAAGTTCTTATGCACCTGAAGCAGTTTTATGCTGATGTACAAGCAGATGGACACAGCATCAAGAGGTTAAGAACGGATTGCGGTAAGGAATTTTGTAATCGAGCTGTTAAAAATTACTTACTTTCAAAAGGTATTAGACATGAAACCAGTACACCACGGGACGCCAGAGCAAAATGGTTTTATTGAGAGGCAAAATAGAACGATTGTCGAGTCGGCAAAGTCTATGTTGCATGAAAAGAAGTTGCCGCTCTACCTATGGGCTGAGGCAACGGCTACAGCTGTTTATCTCAAAAATCGTACGGCTACCGAGACATTGGATGGATTGACGCCTTTTGAAAAATGGTACGGTGAAAAACCGTCTGTGAAGCACTTACGTATTTTCGGAAGCGAGTGTTACGCTCATGTATCGAAAGATCAAAGAAGTAAGTGGGAGGTGAATTCAATAAAGTGCCTGATGGTGGGTTATAGCGAAGGAAATAAAGCCTACCGTCTGTATGACCCTGCTGCAAAGAAATGTTACATTTGTAGAGATGCAATTTTCAATGAAGAGATGCAAAATAAGACTACTGAGATGATTAGTTTTGCTGATAATGAGCCATGCAAATCTACAGTGCGGATAGGAAGCGAAATTGATGAAATTCAAGCATCGGTGTCATCAAAGTCAAAGAAGAACCCTCGGGAACCAATTCAGAGAGAACCCTATTTATTACGAAGAAGATATACAGGATCAACGGAAGCTCATTCGGAAATAGCAGAAACATTCTTTGCTGCTTGTGAACCACAGACAATTCAAGAAGCGATGGAAGCAGGAGATTCAAATAAATGGCTCGAGACAATAAATGAAGAACTTGACTCCCTTGAAGAAAACAAAACATGGGGTTTGACTCCTAGACCGAGTAATGTTAATGTTATTTCTAATCGCTGGGTTTTCAGAAGAAAATATAATACGGACGGAACTATCTGCAAATATAAAGCAAGACTCGTTGCAAGAGGATTCACACAAATAGGCGGTGTTGATTATAAGGAAACGTATTCTCCGGTCGTTAAATACAATACAGTTAGAACAGTGTTATCAATTGCTGCAGTGAAAGACCTAGAAATGGTGCAGTTTGATGTGAAAACAGCGTTCTTGTATGGTGACTTGGAAGAACCCATTTATATGGAGCAACCAAGTGGGTTCGAGATAGACGATCGTGTATGTTTGTTGCGTAAAAGTTTGTACGGATTGAAACAAGCATCAAGACAATGGAATAAGAAAATCAGTGAGTTCATGTGTGAGTATGGTTTGACACAGTCCAAGGCTGATGCATGTATGTATTATTTGATTTCAGAGACTATAATGTTGTATGTAATACTGTATGTCGATGATGGTATAATTTGTTGTAATAGTCGTATGAAAATGAATGATTTACTTTCAAATTTCAGTCGAATGTTTAAGATAAAGTATTTTGAAGCGGAGTGTTTCGTTGGAATGCAAATAGAAAGAGACAGAGAAATGAGAACCCTGAAAGTGTTTCAAAAGGCTTATGCAGAACGAGTGTTGGTTAAATTTAATCATGTAGGCTGTTTTCCGGTTGCAATACCTGCGGATCCTAGTGTTAAGTTTACAAAGACTGTATTGACAGACGAGGGTAATGAGCAGTCATTTCCATACAGAGAAGCCATTGGTTCACTCATGTTTCTGATGGTTGGCACGAGATCCGATTTGGCATTTATTGTTAGTGTATTAAGTCAATTTGCTGAAAAACCAAATCAGAGTCATTGGAATGGTGTTAAACGAGTATTTAAATATTTGAAAGGAACTGTAAATTATGGCTTAGTCTATGGACAGGTATCAAAGGATTTAGTTCTGACTGCATATTGTGATTCAGATTGGGCTGGTGATCTGGATACTAGAAAAAGCACCACTGGATGGATTTGTCATCTGAGCGGTGGTCCTGTAGCGTGGTTGTCACGTAAACAATCAACCGTTGCTACATCAGCAACGGAGGCAGAGTTCATTGCTTTATGTTCGGTAACGAAGGAGGTAATATGGTTGAAAAGAATTCTTGCAGAATTAAATTGCATTCAATATTTACCAACGCCAATTTACTGTGACAACCAGGCTGCAATTATTTTGGTGAAAAACCCTGAGTCATGTAAAAGGGCTAAGCATGTGGATATACAGTATTATTTTACCTGCGAAAAATATAAAATAGGAGACGTAGATATTAAGTAAGTTAAAACGAATGAACAGTTAGCCGATCCCTTTACGAAGGCATTACCGAAGCAAAAATTTCAAAGTTTGATTTTTCAGAATAGTATTAAGGAAGTGTAGTTGTATTATTTTTTTTGTTTTTGGTATGTTTTCTTTTTGGAGGATATTCATTGAGGGGGAGTGTTGAGATATTACAATGTCTATCCTCGCCCGTTATAGTTTTCTTATGTATGTGTGTGCTGGAACGTTCTCGTCGATATATCGATCGGGGAACCATGCAGACGGAAAGTCCCCGTTAGGTTTTTGTTTTCTTAAATGCGTTACCGGGCGGCTGCAGCGTGGCACGCGACGGCAGTCCTTCCAGAGCCTCGAATGTGAAATGATCACGGTCTTTATTTTCTTTATATAATTAAATCAAACCTTTTACCTTTCGGTTCATTTATTTAATATCCTAACCACAACAGCTTTTATTGTTATAAATCATAATTATAATAATTTTATTATTATATATTAATAAAAAACAATAATTTATTGTTGATAATTAGAGTTGCGATCCAATGCCCAAAAGCTGGCAAAAACGCTATCCACTGCACCAGGGTCATCAAGAAGCAAGCTGGGATTCTGCAAAGCCTCGAATGGCTCAACATCATTATTAAAATTAGTGTTGTGCATGATTTAATATGGGTGCACGCGATTTAATTAATAAAGGAACCCTGTGTGGTTCATTTTACGAATAGCAAGCACCATTCCCGTATAGTTTTTTATTTTATAATTTACCGTTGCGAAAGAAAGAACGATCCACTCACGGGTTATTTCAATTTAAGACGAGTGGACGTTTATTCCAACTATTTGAAATATATCTTTTCTTTATATATTTCCCAAAAGAAATACTGCTTGAAAGTACTGTTGTAAATAGACCAATTGTTTTATTTTTTATAACGTGTTAAAATCTGTAATTTATGTGAATGTATTTTTATCACAGATTTGTGATGCATTTAAAAATGCTATATTATGATTAATTTTATTGTAGATTGAATTTATGATTCCAATATATATGTACATCTATATCACGAATTATTCATTATTAGAGTTGGTAATTTTTACGGGATATAATAACCTTTGCAACCCAATTGTTATTTATAAATAGTGAATTTTTTATAAATATTCTGTATTCCTTGCATAAATCAAAGTTTGTTCGCGATCATTGTTTGAATTGATGGAAAATAGAATGCTTGCATCAAAAGGATATGCAAATTGCAATTTGATATTTTATATTGAGAGTTAATGTCCGCGTAGAATCGACATTTTCGTTCGTTATTGCTTTTTCTGTATGAACCTAATTTAGTTTTCAATACAGTAAAATATAATTATTGCAATGTATACGTCTTGAAAATTTTTTTATTTGATAAACGAAACGAAAAATAAAATCTACGGTAACAAATGAATAAAATTTTTAATCTACTTCGTATTTATCTTAACACCGAGACAAATTTAACTTTTCATTCAATTTCACATAATATTTATGTTTTTAAACTTTTTAATATCAATTTTTACTCTTGGAAGCTTTAGTTCAAATATTAATTTCATAATATCACTTTTACTATGATCGATTACCATTAGTCTATCTTGACGGTACATAATTATTTTTTTCTGTATTCATTAATACACTTTCATTTCAGCTATTAATCCTTTGAACACGTTCTTGTTACAGAATATATAATCATTGAAGAATGGAATTGGAAGTGGTACACGAATTCCATCTTGATCGCTCTTAGAGGAATATTTCATACAATTCTATTTATTGTCTGAGTTTATGTTTCAGAGAAACATCGTGGGATTAACAAAGACACCAAGAAGAAAATATCTTTTCATATTTCTTTGTTTTATATGAGTTATATTTATTGGATATGAGTTTTTTTTTAGCGTTTTAGGTCACATGCACCTTGTTGGTTATTAGTGACCACAATTGGGTTACCTAGTGGAACTGATCATATTTAGAGCAATTGGTATACTTTATTGTCTTTTAATAAGTTTAAAACTTTTTTGCATGAGTCTATTTCTCGTAGGATCGTTAGTGAATTTTGTAGCTTATGTTGAATCCTCTTCATATTGTATTTAGGGCAAATTGTCAAGATGTGTTCAATAGTATTTTGTACGTTACAGGTGTCGCAGGAATTTGGTTCGGTTTTTGTGATAAGCTATGAGTGTGTCCAGCTTGAGTGTCCTATTCTTAATCGGGCTGTTTTCACTTGATCTTTTCTATTTAGTGGTAGTGCCGGATTGAAGTCATATATATTGTTTCGAACTTTGTGTAGCTTAGTTGGTCTGCTATTTTTCCATTCTTCATTCCACATTTCCGTTAGCGCCTTGGTGCAATACTTTTGGAGGTCTTCATGAGCTGCCTGCTCATATTTCATTATAGCTGTACCGGAGCTAGCCAGTTTTGCTGCTGTATCGGCCTTTTCATTGCCTTGAATACCAATATGGGCGGGGATCCAGGAATATAAAACTTCTCCTTTGTCTCGCTTAAGGGTTTCATTTAATTCAATAATGTTTTGGATTACCGAGTTATTTGTTTCCAAATTTTGTAGAGCGAGTAGAGTGCTTTTAGAATCAGTTAGAATGATGGATTTGTTGTGTGTTGTTTCTTCTATGTACTTCAGGGCTTGTAGAACGGCTAATGATTCACTAGTGAATACTGTGAACGTTTCCGGAAGCCTGAATAGCAGCTCATGTTCGGGAGTGCATACCGCACATCCAGTCCCCTTGTCCTGATTTTGAGGCATCAGTGAAAATTTGCGTATGGTGTGGGTATTCATTAGATAATTCAGTATATAGACTTTTGAGAACGTTTGAGTTGGTGTTTTTTCCTGGTTCCAGAATTTTTTCGAGTATGCAAGGAGGATCTATCGTCGATGGTGGAATTTGATACTGTATTCTCGATATAATATTTGGTGTATCCATATTTAGTTCTTGCCAATATGTTTTGACTCTATTGTTTAACGGTTTCGGTAGTTTGGGCTTTTCCTTAAATTCATTGAAATGAGCGGTGTTAGTTAATTGTTCGTAGATAGGATTTGAAGGCGTTGATAATCTGGTTGCTGCATACGATAAGCTCAGTTGTTTTCTTCGAATTTCTAGTGGTGTCAAACCAGCTTCGCGTGGTATCAACACAACCGCTCCGGCATCGTATTATTGTTGTTGTCTCTCGCCGCTTGGCTTCGGCCTCGCCAAGAATAGTACGCGCACAAGACATATTTTTATTAAGAGAGTTTATTCCTGAGTACAGGAACCTCTCCGTGTGATCATGGATTCAAGTAATGTTCCTGGTGGCTCTCAATCCACCTATGCTAGTGTGATGCAGAAAGTGAGCTTTCCTTCTAAGGACCAAGCTATTGTCCTCGACGCCTTTGAAGACATTTCCATAAAGGAATATATTGTTGCAATTGGTAAAGTCATCAGTCCTAGTAATATTAGATTTGCGTCTCGTATCGCCAACAACCGTATATGTATTTACCTATCGTCCAAACTGTTAGTTGAACAAATCATAGCGGAGAAGTTAAATATAAACATCAAAGGTCGTTCTCTCTCTGTCAGGCCGCTTTTAACGAAGGCTAAACGTGTTATTTTATCGAACGTGTGTCCTGTTATTCCTCATGCGCTCATCGATGATTCTTTCAAGAAACTGGACATCAGAATGCTGTCTCCCATATCGTTTGTTAAAGCTGGCTTCTCGGATCCCGGATTCTCACATATTCTGATTTTCGGCGACAAGTGTACATTCACCCAGACGATGAACCTAAGCTGCCAAAAGATCTTCAGTTAAGTTTTGATAACACAAATTACTGGATTTTTGTCTCAACAGATAAGCTGACATGCTTTCAATGTAAAAAGGAAGGCCACATGGCAAAACAATGCCCAACCGTGTCTAATTGTGACGATCAAATAGGAGCTTCTCATACGAGCATAGCAGTATCTTCAGAGGCTTCTTCAGAAACGCCAGCCGCCCATGTGAATACTTCTACTCCTGTTTTGGATGGCTCTAAAAATTTTGGCGATAGCTGCTTTAAAACTTCTAACAAAAGACCGCTCTCCACTAGTTCCAGTACTTCGGCTACAGTAAATGATCCTTCTGTACGTGACTCAAGTACTCCTTTCTTTGCTGCTCCTGTAGTGGAGCTTGCTAGTGCTGGTTCGAATTTTGTAAGCCCTTCAACGATTAAGTCTTTGGCTGCTCCAAGAAAAAAGAAGAAGATAGCTCCATCGGCGACTCCGAATAAGTCAGAAGATATAGACAGTGCTCTTCACCCAGTCAAAGAAAATCTCTTATTACACCCCGACGCATATGTTCTAAACTATTTTCAAGTTCGTGAGTTTCTACAGAAGGCCAGAGGTAACTCGAATATTCCACAACTGGCTCAAACATATACTTCCGATCTTTCTCAAGTTGTCAAAATGCTCCGTGATATATATCCCTCTATCACCGCTAGATCCATTAAAAACAGAACGACAAGGATTATTAAAAAGCTAGAGCAGTTCCTCAACTGGTCTGAAGACTACTGCGAAATATGACTCTTCCACTTCTTTCGACACTGAGTCGGATCTGGAATCTCCATCAGTCTACACTGCCTTCGACTCGCCAAAGGATTCTCTCCATTCTTCCTCTCCTCAAGATTATGGTTCAGCCTAAAAAGCCTTCCTCTCTCTACGATCTGAAAGTCGTTTTCTGGAATTCCAGAGGCCTGATGAAGTGCAAAGATGAACTTCTGAATCATCTCTCCAACGTCGATGTCTTTATAGGAGTGGAAACCTGGCTTCAAGCTGATAAAAAGTTTAGTCTTCCCGGATTTCAGGCTATTAGAATAGATAGAAATAATCGTCCTGGCGGAGGTATTATTTTTTTAATAAGGAAACCTCTTAAATTTACTGTTATACATAATCTATGCAGTATATCTGACAGTCTTGAAATTGGAGCTGTTAAATTACTCGATACATCTCCAGAAGTTGTCTTGGTAGGGTGTTACAGGATTCCTAGCTTCAGTGTTGCACGAACAGATTGGGACCAACTTTTCCTTTCTGCATGCTCTCTTGGATCCTGCCTAATTTTTGGCGACTTTAATTCTCATCATACCTCCTGGAACTGCTCCAGCAACGACTTGAACGGTAGTAGACTTTTTAACTCCCTACTTGACTCTGATCTTATCTTAGTTAACAATAACACCTCCACTCATATTGATTTTCATAGAAAAAAGCTGTCCAATCTTGATTTGCTTCTTTCCTCTCCAGACATTTTTGATAACGTTAATCTCTCAATTCCTGAAGACACTTGGAGCTCTGATCATTACCCTCTTTTCGTTAAACTATCAGTCGATAGAGCGATATTTATTAAAAATTCCCTTCGTCTGTCTTCAAAAAAAACCAACTGGTCCTTGTATCGATCTATTTTATCTGAGAAATTTGAGGACTTCCTCCATTCTGATTTTCTAGCCCTTAACTCTTGTGATAAATATGCTTTGTTCTGTAACACTATAACTGACGCAGTTAAAAAGTGCACTCCTAGTAAAAAACTTACATATTTTGGGCAACATAGGAATCCTGTTTCTTGGTGGGACAACGAATGTGAAAAACTTATACGTTTAAGAAAGGCGGCTCTTAAAAAATGGCATGTTACTCACCAGCTTTCTGACTTTATCGATTATAAAAAATGTAAAGCATCTGCTAGGAGATATATAAGAAGAAGGAAAACAGAGGACTTTCGCAACTTTGCTCAAAGTATCAACTTTGACTCGGATATTTCCTACGTTTGGGATAAATGTAAGATACTTAAGAATAAATGGGCTAACATTCGTTCTAGTAAACTTAGTCCTCCCGATCGTGTTCTCAAGATCGAAGAAGCGATCGAGAAGGTCAGTCCATGCTGGGTTCCCTCTAACCCCAACGTCCTTAACTCCAATCCCAACATCTGTATGAACCATTTCCTCAGCTCCGTATTCAGCTTACAAGAATTTAACGCTGCCCTCAGCAGCTGCAGTCCTAAAGCCTCTCCTGGTCCTGACAATATAGAGTATTGCCTTGTTACTAATCTTCCCTTCAAGTTAAAGCTTATTTTTATTGACATTCTAAACGAAATCTATGTGAACTCTGAATTCCCCCCGTCCTGGCAAAATAGTTTCACTTTCTTCATTGATAAGAAAGGTAGTGAAAATGTTAGACCTATTTCGCTCACCTCGTGTCTTTGTAAGATTTTGGAGAAAATGGTTAAGTTAAGACTGCAGCATTGGTTAGAAACAATAGATTTCTTCCCTTCGTCACAAGCCGGGTTTAGATCTGGGAGATCCTGCTCTGACAACCTCGCTCGAAGAGGCTTTTCATTTGAACGAGGATGTCCTCTCCTGTTTCCTTGATGTGAAAGGGGCTTTTGACAATGTCCTAAGTGATATCCTTGTTACAAAACTTATCAATATTGGATGTCCTATAAGCATTGTTAAATTCGTCAATTTTCTGACGCATGATCGCAACATTACCTTTGCTGTACACTCCAACCGCTCCCTCAGCAGAAAGGTTTTTAAGGGAGTTCCTCAGGGTGGAGTTCTCAGCCCTCTTCTATACTTGATATATGTTAAAGATATTACTGTTGGTCTGGATAGTAATGTCTGCATTTCACAATTTGCAGACGACATAGTTGTTTTTACTCGTGCTGCTATTCCTCGAATAGCCAAAAAATCTATTGAAAAGGCAATCACTTGTTTAAGTAGTAATCTGAATCGCCTGGGTCTATCCTTATGCCCGGAGAAAACCATATTGATACACTTCAACAAAAAAGGCATTCTCCCCGGTTCCTGTTCTATCAATGTCGAAAACTATAAAATTAAGTCTAGTTCAAACGTCAAATTTCTTGGAATCATTTTTGATTATCAATTTCATTTTAAAGATCATATTGAGTTTATTCGTGACAAATGCCTTCAAAGACTTAGTATTCTCAAATTTGTTTCTGGTATCAGATGCGGAACTGACCCGACCACCCTGGTCACCCTATATAAAAGTCTTATTCGCCCCATTGTTGAATACAACTGTTTTATTTACTTTCCTAGATCAGACTCTCGTCTTCTGAGAATAGAAAGAATTCAATTTTCTGCCTTACGCATTGCCCTAGGCTATAGAATTAGCACCCCTACCAATATCCTGTTGGGAGAATCAAAAATATGGCTTCTTCGCAACAGAGCCGAGTTCCTTTGCAAAAAATATTTAATCAAGAAGCTATCCGTTTCTGGAACTGATCTATATAACTGTATTCATAAAATTACATCTTTTTCGTTTTGGTGCGGCCTAGTGGGCAAGTGTCATTCCATTCTTCCTATTCAAATTAATTCTCTGTTTCATATTAAATCCTGTCTTAGAGTCGGCAAAAACTTCTCTTCATATTTGTACAGCTATGAAGCTCTCCAATCTGTTGCTGAGGTTAATTGTGATATTGGTCTTTCTGCTAAAAACTCAGGTGACCCCGGTGTCTACTTTTTGGAACAATTCTGTAATAAACCGTCAAATTCGATTTCATTCTTTACTGATGGAAGCCGAGATGATGAGGGTAATGTTGGTGCTGCTTTTCTTTCTCCGGATATTAATGTCTCATCCTTGCTTGCGCTGAATAAATGGGCTTCCAGTTCACCATAAATGTTAATTTTAACCCAATCTTGTTGGATATCAAAAATATTATTCATGACCTGGCTCTACGTAATATAAAAACCCACTTCTATTGGATCCCTTCTCACTCTGGTATCTTTTATAATGAGTATGTCGACACTTTAGCAAAAGAAGCTTCTCGCCTCGAACCGTCATTTGATTTCCAGGTTCCCTTCACTGACTTCTATCAAGTATTCAAAAGAGAGGCTAAGAATGAGACTGTGAGACAGCTTCATGCTCAAGCCTCTCACAAGGGCACCAAATATTTTGCACGCTTTTATAGCGATTCTGCAACTCCTTGGTTCACTCGAAAAGCCCTTCCTAGGGATTTTATTTGTTTTACCAACAGATTACGTTCTAATCACTTTCAACTAGCTGTCTCACTTGTCCGAATCAATCTTGCTCCAGACACAAGGTGCCAATGTAATTATCCAGAGCAGGATCTTAATCATATCATATGGCAATGTCATTTATATGATTCTGGCAGACCGGACATGATTAACCAGCTGTGCTCTAAAGGCTATTTCCCTCCGTACACGATTGATGCTTTCCTTTTTCAACCACTTATACCTCCTATGATGGTTATATTTAAATTCATTAAGAAACATGATCTTCAATTGTAATTTCGTTCTACATATTGTATAAGTAGCTACTAAGTTCACTATCTCATGTATGTAATTTTGTAAAACAATTCTTTTTTCTCTCTCTCTCTCTATGTATACTTGTGCTAATAATCCCGTAGGGGGTTACGGCGTAATAAATACCAGCTTCGCATAGAATTGCAGTAACCGGACTCGTTCGGAAGGCTCCAGTGGCTATTCTAGCTCCGGCATTATGTATAGGTGCTAATAATTTTAGAACTCGTGGTGTTGCAGAATCGTAGACGATTGACCCATAATCAAGTTTGGACAGAACTAAGGCCTTATATGAATTTATTAGAATTTGGAATTCAGCTCCCCAGTTTTTCGAAGCGATGACCTTCAATATATTTAATCTATTGACACATTCTTCTTTGAGCTTTTTAAGGAATGGTGTACAAGTGTATTTGTTATCAAAAATTAAGCCGAGAATTTTTGGCGTGCTTGTTATCAAGAGTTGGTGCTGGCCTAAGTGTAGCTGTAGTTGGTGGTTTTGTGTTGTTCTTTGATTTGAAAAAATTGTTACGGTGGTTTTCTTTTTGGAGAATTTGAATCCAGTTTGTATTACGTATTTTTGGAGTCTATCTAAATTGTCTTGAAGGATTTGCTGACTGGTGCTTAGACTTTTCCCGGTTATAAAGAAGGTACAGTCGTCAGCGAATATGGTGTGCTTAACTGGTTTAGAGAAGACTTCAGCGATATCGTTTATTGCAATCGAGAATAAAAATAAGCTTAGTACAGATCCCTGCGGTACCCCATTTAAGATTTCAACTTTCTTGGATAAATTGCCGTTGACACGGATATATATAGATCTGCTTTTTAGGAAATTGTATAGAAATTTTATCATGCTTCCACTTATGTTCCACTTTATAAGTTGTTGTATTATTCGATGTCTCCAAAGCATGTCGTAAGCCTTCTCAATGTCCAAACATATTGCTATTAAATGTTGTTTTTTAAGGAAGGCTTCGCAAATGTGTATATCTAACATTGCAAGGTTGTCAATCGTCGAACGATACTGTCTAAACCCATTTTGATTTTTTCCTAGTAGATTATCGGTTTCCAGATACCATCGCAGTCTTTTGCAGATTACTTTCTCTAGCAATTTGCATAGGCAGCATGTCAGGGCGATAGGTCTGTAGCTGTCGATTTGAAACTTGTTTTTTTCCAGGTTTTAGAATGGGAACTACTATTACTTCTTGCCACTTGGTAGGGAAGACACCATTCAGCCATATGCAGTTATAGATATCTAATAAATAATTTATTCCTGCTTTTGGTAGTTGTTGGATAAAAATATTTGGAATGTTGTCGGGTCCTGGGCTGGAATTTTTATCAGATTTTAGCGCCGATTGTAATTCGCTAGACAGAATTTTCATGTTGAGGGGGTGATTGTTTGTCTGAGAGATGATATGTTCGTGTCTTGAATTTTCTTCAACACTGGCTTTAATTTTGAGAACTTTTGGGTCGAAATTTTCATTACTCGAATTATTCGCAAAGGTAGTTGTTGCCGCCACGTGAAGGGTTTCCGCTACACTCGACAATGAACAGTGCCGGTTTTGAGGAAGTCACAATTTTTCACGGACAGCATGCAATTTCCAAAGGACTAGGTCTGGCCGGATGCCGGTTTCAGATTTCTCTGGAAACGGTCCCCGGTTAGACCACCCTCAACGGCAATTGATGTATCGCAGACCCTCACATGCTTGCCATCAGGACCAGGACAGTCACTAGGACAAAGTAGGGTAATAAATTAACCCAGGGATTGTGCAACGTCCTACAGACCTTGATTTGCAAGATGAACAAACTAGGCTGTGGGCGTTGCACAATCCAAAACCTAAACAAATTCCGGATTGGGCAGGACAAGGCCCAATCCGAACATCGACGCCTCCAAGGAGGCACTAAGAGGGAGACATGACGTCTTCCTCGAGGACGGCATTTTGGACGCCAACCAGACCAATCTTGGTTTCTGAAGGCACTTGGACGCCAACGGGAACATCTTGGTTGCTGAAGGCATTTGGACGCCTGACCAGAACTTGGACTTTGCTAGACCATATTTCTGGTTATTAATTTTAACAAGTTATTGTGATCGTAGATAAAATAAATTGATCTACTACATAATCTAACTCCTCGAACAAGTACGGAGATAACAGTAGTAGCTAGAAGGTTGGCAATTTCTGTAGCGTCTGTGGTAGTCGAATTAACAGAACTTTTGATTGCAGTAATTTGGGAACTTACTTTCTGGCCATTAATTTTCTTCAGTTTATTCCATATTTGTTCACATGGAGTGGTCTTTGTTAAGGATGCGATGTAATTTATCCACGAATTCTTTTTTGCTTGTTTAAGGATTTTCCTTGCTTTGGCCCTTGTCCGCTTGAACTCTATTAAATTGGAATCAGTTGTATGTTTTTTGTATACGTTGAAGGCATGTTTCTTTTCCTTAATTGCATTGCGGCATTCATCATTCCACCAAGGGAGATTTTTTTTCTCTGTATTATTTGATGTTTTAGGTATGGATTTTGTGGCAGCATGGATGATTACTTCTTCAAACGCTTTTAATATTTGGTTTATTTCCGAACAGTTTGATGCATCAGGCGTTTGTAGTGATGGAAGGTTTTGATTTACTTCGTGGCGGTATAGCGGCCAGTCCGCTTTTTTGAATTTCCATCTAGGTTGTGTTATATGATTATCAGCATTATTGTCTATTTGTTCAATGATAATGGGGAAGTGGTCGTTGTTGTATAACTCGGTTGAAATTTCGTATTCAATGCTGTTGAAAATGTTGGGACTGCAGAAGGTTAGGTCTATTAAACTGTAAGAGTCATTTGACATGTTGAAATGAGTGGGTTCGGAAATTATTCAACAAGGTGATTTCTGAGTTGAGTATTATATTTTCAATTAGTTTTCCTCTAGCGTCTGTGTTTGCAGATCCCCACATTGTATTATGGCTGTTGAAATCTCCCAATAATAAGAAAGGTTTGGGGAGTTGCTCTATAATGTTGATTAATTCGGCTTCTTGAAGTTGGTAGTTATTTGGAATGTAGACGTTGTATATACATATTTCATTTTGACGTAGAATGATCGAGACCGCAATTGCTTCAATATTAGTGTTTAGCGGTATTTCTGCGTAATTTAGGCTTTGTTTCATGTAGATTGCTACTCCGCCGCTCGCAATCAAAGCATTCCTTCTATTTTTTTAGACTATGTTGAAACCTTTGATACTGATATATTCATTTACTTTGAAATTTGTTTCCTGCAGACATAATACGCATGGCCGATGATCTTGGAGCAATTTTTGTAAGAATTCAAAACGTGCTTTTAAACTATTAACATTCCATTGTATAATCTTCCTTGGCATTTGTACTTATTGAACGGTATTTTATTTGTTTGATATTTAATTGGTGTATTCGTCTTCGGAGCACTGGGGAGTATCTGAACAATCCGAAGGAGCAGGAGAGCTCATTGAGAGATCAGCCTCGGTAGATTTAACTAGTTTTCTCGTGATTCTTGTGAATCTGTTTTTGATACAACGGTCTGTGATGTAAGGGTAGAGCTCTTTCATAAAATTTGCTAGAGCTTCTACGTCATCTGTGTATTCTGTTGCAATCTCTCTAGTGTTGGGGGATCCAAGTGTGTTTTCAATAAAGCTCTTAAGTTGGTAGAAGTTTAACATCTTATCAGGTTCTTCTAGTACGTGTTTAACTGGCTGCAACATATCATCTATGCTTTTATAGCTCTTTGTTACAACGTTCAGTGTTTTCTTTGGCTGTTTGCATCTCGATTCAGTTTCTAGGATTTGTTGAAGATTGATTGGTGTTTCTGTGGCGTGGTTTGAATGGTTGGTTCCTTCTGTGGTGAGGCTTGAATCGTCGGTCATTTCGGATCATGTGCGTTTTAAAGTTCTGATCAATGGATCTATGTCCATGGTTTCTGTTGCTATATTGTTACTAGGGTTTTCTGATTCCTTTGCCATGTCTGTACTATCAATATTAGATACTATTGGAACTATTTTGGGGCCTTGGGGTTTTATAAACACACTTGTTTGTGGAGATTCAGAAAGCAAGGGTTGGTTTTTATCGGTTTTACAGTTTTTGCGACGTGGCCCTCTTTATTACATATGAAGCATTTTAATGTATCTGTGGAGGGATAGATCCAGTATGCGGTTTGTTCATGTTCAATTTTGATTGAGTCTGGGATTTTATATGTGTCGTCTGGATGGATATATAATTGGCGACGAAAACTGAGGACGTGCGCAAAGCCCTCTTCTGCCATGCCCGTTCTTAGGAATGAAACAGCTGATTCTCTTTTCACTCCAATTTTATCAAGTATTTCTATAATTATTGAGTGAGGGATTGTTGGACAAACGTTTGAAAGTATTATACGTTGAGCTTTGCTGATTAACAGCCTTACGGCTACATCGGTACCGTTAACTTTAATGTGTTTATATTTATCGGTGAGGTCGTCCGCGATTCTCTTATTTGCCAAAAAAACACAAATTCTATCGTTGGATACTCTTGACATAAATCTAATATTCGCTGGATTGGTAATTCTGCCTAATGCATAAACGTAATCTTTTAATTGAATTCCATCTTTGGCTTCGATTACGATCGCTTGATCTTTGTTGGGGAAGGAATCACTTTGTACTACTTTATTGTAGCTTCGTCGTGGTACGTTAGGATTATTATTAACAGTTTGGGGTACAAAATTTCCGTGGTCAGAAGCCATTTCGGTGAATAGATTGCACCGAGAAAGGCGTAGAGATGGGTTTAGTCGGTGGTTTATAACAATTTATTAATGTTCACTAATTCACAGTCACACAGCCTATCATGAATACATGTAAGATTTGATTGGAACTGTATATGGCACTCGCGTTCACAGTACGCATGGTGTTGACAAACACATCCGCTCACTATCACGGTTCCAATCGAACTTCTCGTTATTTATTCTCTTAATAAACTCACGAATGTTGAGGTTAAACGAGTTTCTTGCGTCACCGAATGTCAACGTCCAGATCGATACTCTCCTAAGTTTGGTTTCATACATGGGAAAAATGAAGTTTTAGTTTTTTAAGTTTATAATTAAAATTATATAAAAATAAATTTGGACGAAATTTCATGAAAATTCTTCATTTTATATACATTCGGCAATAAATCAACCATTATCTGCGTCGAATAGTAAAATCGATTACTTATTTTAATTACCGGTATATCTGACCGACCGCGGTAGGAATAGGTATACAAGAACTGTCGGTAGGTTTAGTCTTAATATAACATATTCGAGTCATTTTGTCCAAAAATTAAATAGGAAACATCGTTTAGCTATATTTAATTAACCAGTTTATCTAGTGAATATTTTCAGACTAATCCTTCCATGTTGGAAATGCATGTAATTTTAAATACAAATAATGCATTTAACTGGCAATTAACATTGGTTAATGAATCGTGCACGACGCACTCTCCACGTGTGTGACAATGGTTCAACAATTTAATCAAGGACGGTTCGCCATTAACGAATGGGCAGGAATAATTGGAAACTATATTATTGCTCCAATTTATTTATTTAGACGGATAAGAAGTGCAACATATTTGTTGCAATCGTTTCTTAATAGGAGTACTAAGAAGAGATAAGCGATGAACGCTAAGTACACCAGACATAACTTTTTATTAAACTCTCCTAACAATCCTGCAGATAAGTATTAATACAAAAAAGTCCATATATGTATAAAGTATCAAACAATATAAGAAAATGAATTATTAACAGGAATAGTCATAAGAGATGCAACGAAAAAGCAATGAAGCTGAGTTTTGGGTTAGGCATCACGCATTACCTTTGCTGAAATATGGACATGTATATCGAAAATGCGTAACAAGAGAACAATTTCTCGTTTAAAATATGTAACCTAATCTGTCAATAGATGTAAATATTGTCCACGGAGAATTTCGAACTCCAATCGTGCATATCATAAATCTTGTCAACATGATATCCGTAACTATATACAAAGACTGCTTATACTCTCCTTATTGAAGAAATCTTCTTTCTATATTTAGAGTTATTAAAGGTATGAGATTTTAAAACTAAGTACGTATTCTCATTTAACGTAGAAAAAATTAAACAGTAGTATATTAAATAGAACTGTTTTATAGTATAATTGGCTAAACCCTTTACTCCATAATTGCTTTTGCGTTTATTTTAGGTGAAAATACTTTATAAATATTAATAAACAAATAGTTCTTCATTGTCACTTAGTTGAAAATTGAAAAATATGTAATTAATGTAATAAAAAAATGTAGGTTAGTAGGCCGTGAATCTATGTGAAAAAGTTTGCAACAGTCTCGCAACCAAGCATCTTACTCACTGCACCACACTCTTAGAAATAACGTTGACACTTCTGAAAATAACGCGCATGGCACCTTTTATTTGCTGACTTATTTCAGCTTTTCTTTTCTATACACCGTTCTGCTCAACATAGAAATGTTCCAAAACATAGAATATAGTTATCTATTAAAGGGAATATAAAAATTCAAAGTAAAAGTTACTTTTTCACACGAAAAACGTGGAAAGAAACGGTTTTCGATATTTCCAACTACGGCGCGCCCTACCACAAAGTTCGAAAAAATTCGGGGACATAACCAATGACAATACGCATTTACAGTAATTATATAAATTTAGTGTCCAGAAAGGTTCATGATGAAATCCGTATTTTTCTGCGTTTTTAATTTTTCACACCTAGAAGTTGAAATCGAAAACCCGGAAAAAATTCTCAAACACGTATCTCAATAACCATAATGTACCAGATTTTTTCATAATTTCCATATTCGATTAAATAGGGGAAATAGGCACAAATTCGTATCTCGATAACGACAATGCACCACATTTTTTACGAAATTTTCGAACTTGTGTTATTTCAATATTTAGAGATAAAGAATAAAAAGAATGTTTACCATATTAAGAACAGTAGTTTAGTTAATTAATATTGGCAACTTTGTCTTTCTGATTGACTGTACTTATCTTACAATAGAATTACCCAATTGTGATTTAGATTCATTAGATAATTTATTAATACAACTTCTTATAATATATTACCACACAAAAGTATTCAAATTAGATGGCAAAGAAGATAAAAAGATAAAGAAAATTGAGAATTAATCCATAAAGAATATAACATGATATTTAAGATAATTAACATAATATTATATTAGAACACTACATTATTTAATGTGTTGGATAAATATCCAAGTAATGGACCAATGACACTTAATGTTTGGGATGTTGAACCCTTTTTCTGTAAGAGTGAACCGTATTTTGAATTTTTGAATATAAAGGCAAGAAGAAAACTCTTTTTATACAAAATAAATTAAATTGTCTTACATTGAGGTCTACTTATGAATTCTATTGAAATGTGATCTTAAGATAAAAGATGCAGCAAGAGGTAAACTGTGATGCCTGACAATAAAGGCAATTTTCAACAATGTTTTGGGCATAACAATGAAACTTCTTCTGATAAATGTTTAATGTCTTCGAAAGTATATTTCTTGAACTACTTCTTCTCAAAATTTCGTATAAAAATATTAATTGTTGTACCCATAATAGGAACCAGCGTGAGAGGCTTCCAAAAATTTCCTAGAAACGGGCGGACGTGTAATTTTTCATTGCAAGTTGTGAAACAAGAAATCATGCAATTTTCTTAAACTGTAGGACAGTAGCTTCAGTTGCACATACAGATTTTTAAAAATAATTATTTATTAAAAAATGATGAAACTTTGAAGGAAATATTTTCAAAACCTGTAACCAAATCAATATTTCTTGTAACACCACGTCGAAGCTAATAATTCCATCGAAAATTCCATACATGCAACTGATGTTACGTATGCCGAACGTTTCGTCCCTCAAATTTTTCTTGCCACTTGCGTGCATTGGGAAATCGCCCTGCTACGTATCTAACCTTTGGAATGGGGATCACTTCCGTCGAGATACAGTAGCCCGGTAACTAACACAATTCGGAGAATACCGAATGCGGTAATTTCTAACGTACTTTTCAATCCGCCCCCCACAGATTTTTGGGTATATAAACCCCGCGACTTCATTACTCTGGGGATCATAATCGTATCGTCACACGTTTAGAGTCAACGTCACGTCTCTCGTTACGCGTCTACGATTTTGATAGTCAGTTATATGTATCTACTGAGATCGGGCCACAGTACCCTTTCGTATCAATATTAAACCATATAGAATCCGTGAACCGGCATAAATTCTATTACGGCCTTTAGTTTCAACCGACTTACCCCCGCATCGCCAGTGCGTCAACACCGAGCAACAACATTTTAGGTATTTATAATTATTCTTTGGACGCGACAAACATACACAGAACACTTGTATCTTTCTGTTTGTTTTAAGAATATATCTAGTTTCATTATTAAATCAGAGTTACTTATCTTCTTTAACCCATCATTATATGAAGCGATTATTGTTAGTTAAACGTTCCCACAATAATATAACCTTACCGCTCGGGTTATATTATATTTAATAATTGAAGTTACGAGGTCAATTAACATATCCTTAATCCAAATACAAATTCTTACAACCTAGTGGCTCCTCGATTACGCATCGAGTTCGTCCACGCAATCTAATACTCGTAACAATCTTACAATCTCGTAACACTGAAGAAAATAGTATTAGGAATCACCACACAAAATTTTAATTAAATCTCATCATTGACTGCGTTATTGAGACACGCAGTTTGAAAAATGTGGTTTTGAGAAAAACGTGTTCAGAAAGTTTCACATCAAATTATCTAAGAAATAACATTGGAGTTTTTAAATTTTCTAAAGGGGATCTATTTCAGGACCCAAAACCATATCTTTTGTAGAAAGATCATCCTCATCTCCTTCATTTATATCTCTTTTGTCCTTCAACCCAATGTCATGTGTAGCTGTTTTGTGTTTTTACTCAGCAGCAGAAAGGCAGACATGCTCTGATTGTGTCAATATGCGTAGCCTGTGATCCAATTTCAATATCATGAACCTTCATGATTTGTAATAATCCTGAATAGCTATTGTTAGATTGGTTTACGGCTAAATAAATTGCCATTTGAACCACTTTAGTCGTGCATCGGGGCATTCTAAATACTCTTCATTCACACAATTATCTCGATCAAAATACTTCCTATTCATATAAAACCATTACCACAGTCGAAATAATAAAGGACTTTCAAATGAATGTCCAAAAGTAAAGAGCACTTAATTTAAAAAATTAGGTATATCGCATCTTCTACATCTAAATGTATTTTTGCAAACTTTACTTTAATATTTTAGGGAGTCATTCTTAGACCGTCAACCATTGAAAGGAGATAATACACAAATTTCAATTTTTTACAATCTGTCACCGTGATTTCTCCCTTTAAATTCAAGCCCTCTCCATTTTTCCAAATCGCAGATTTAAAAATAATTTAGATATTTACAAAAAAATGATAACAGATTTAAAATATTTACTCAAATTTAAACGTTAGAGATACACAGTATTAATAAAAGATAATAGTAATACTATTGTAACACTCTTACTTAATTATAATATTAATACAGATACTTTGATTATTAATTTATTAACACATAAAGTTAATAACGTCCCAGTAGATCATAAACATTTTAAAGAGCATACAACTTTATAAAATATTTTATTGAGTAATCTGAACATTATACCTACAACTATATCTTTATTTAAGGAATCACAGATTCAATTCACGAGTAGTGCGACTAATAATATTAAGTTCTATGTTAAGATATTTGTTAATAAATATAAACATAATGTTGACAATTTACTCAGATTTATTAAAGTAACTAGGCAAAATGGGAAAAATATTAAGATATTTAAGAATATGAAGATACTGGTAAAAATATTCTTTTTATCTTCACATATGTCTGTCTTTATATCATGTGTATTGGATAATATAGATTTAGATTTTTTTACTGATGAATTACAAATAAACTGAAGTATTTTATAGGACTTGTCAAAAACGTTTTTCATTTTTCTATAAATTTGTTTTATGAAATAACCAATTAAATTAAGTTGCATGCATGCATAAGAGATAAAGCTGTGTAAAAACTTCGAAGCATGACAGATGAAACTTACAGAGGTCTTTATAGAACATTTTTGAACAAAATGTTGACTTAAATGTTGAGACTTACCTTTTGTAAAAACCGGCGATATCGACTGTGTAAATCGTCTTATGTTCGTGTTCGGTGAAGTCGAACACGTGCTCGATTTAGGTTATGTACGTTCCTCACGTGCCACTTTCTCGATGTGTACTTTTACATCAAAATTTTCGACCAGCATCGCATCCTCGTCGCCAAATTGCAGTGCCGTTGAATTCGAGAGACTGGTTAAGTGCAAATCTTTGTTGATCGTCTACCCCAGAGATGCCAGAAAATTACCGCCGGGTGCACACGCACACATGCCAGATACGCGTACGTGAACTCGTGGAGTTTCGGAAAGTCGACAAAGGCAAACTGACGCATGCCCTCTTTCTCGATTCTCCGAAGCTGCCCGAAGTAATTTCGGATCGCCTCGTGGGAGTCGAGAGAGAAATTCCCACATTTGCTTTCTCGCTCTTAACAACTGAAATCCGACCTCTCGTCAACGGCATACGACTTGGATTCTCGACTGCCCAGGCATTTTTACTTTCCGACCTATGTAGGCGCACATAAGCAAAGTACCCATAATGAAAAAAAAATTTTGTAAAATTTATTTTACGGAAATACACGTTTTAAGACCTCCTGATCATATTTTAATTATTGAAAAAAAAAGAAATTTTTTTTTATTCCCATGTATGAGCACACATATGTATATTATTAATACGATTGAATATAAATAGCTGAATGAATTTAAATGAAACTTTACATTTAAGTTTTATGTTCTCATTTCAAAGGCGTGTGGACGGATTCAAATACGTGAACACTAAACGTAACGATGTAATTATATTATTTAATATTTACTAACTATTTAACATAAAGAACATAAAAGAAAGACATAAAACGTAAACGTAAAAGATCATAAACGTAAAACTGTGATTGCTCTCGACTAACGTTCGATACAGAGTGACGTTCCTTATTCCTATCTTATAATAATGATCTAAACAAAACGCACGTTCGAGACGCAGTCTCTAAAACGTATTTCAGCTTAAACCTAAACACCTCACTCGATACCTACTCTAGCTTAGACTAAACACTCCTATCGACGCAAACGATAACGGTTCTCCTAGCCACACACATACACTCCTTACAGATTATACCTCTTGTTTCATAGTTGTTCCGATATATAGGCATAATGTATAAAAAATCTTTTAAATGTTTCATATAAATCTTAGGACGAATTAAATTTTATATAAAAAAAATTATATAAACTTTTTCTCTATCTTCTCTAGAAAAGAAAACATTAAATGAAATCTTATACATTACATGCTTACTTAAATCGCATTGAAAACGAATACCACAAATGTTTTAGAATAATGTGCAAAATGTGATTGCGATTTTCGCTAAGACAAATTGAAAACTCGTTTCTAACAAGGAAAAGTTGGAATGGTACCAGGTTTTGGGTTAGGTTTTACTTTGAGATATTATTAAAGTTATTACAGGTACTTATTTTCAGAAATAGAACTATGTTCACCACTAATCAGCGTGGCGTGAGTGATGAGGTCTTTGCCTGCAAGTTCCGAACTTCTTCTGCTCTGCTGGTTCGAACCCTGCTTGAACTTTTTTTTTATTTTTTCAATCATACTTTAATCGTACACTAAATATGACATTATATTTTTGTCTGACCTTCGAATCGTGAAAAATACGTGTTTAGTAGATTCGTGATGGATAACGGACATTTTCGTAATTTCGTAAAAATATCGTTTTCTGTGTTAAAATAATCATACAGTATATATTTAAGTGTAAAATAAAAAAAGTTTCGTTGATAAAAACGAATTAGATTTCGATTTACTGTGATTTTACTGAATAACCAAACTTCCCACGATTCACGAAAAAATGGCCGCTGCACGCGTAAGTTGCTGGCGAAGTATACCCGCATGCCAAGTGTTAAGAACTGCGCAAGAAATGGAATAGACGTGACTAGATCGAATGATTTCAATACGCAATCCGAAGGATCGGCTCAGTCGTTCGAGGAACAGCGGCATAGCACGGAGATTCCGTATGCAGCTTTAATAGCTACATTGAATCTCCCGTTTAAAGTCGCGGGCCGGACCCTTCAGTACTTTCAAACTGTGCCAAAACCGATTTTGGACAGTATGAAAATAAGTCGAACAAAGTGTACCAATATTACAATGAAGGTTCTGTATCCCTAAGAAAAAATCGTCTTTCTAGTGTTCTACGGAACAATAAATTTTCAATTTTTATTGACGAGACGTCGGACTCTACGAATGAAAAATGGATGACGCTTCTAGATCGTTACGTTGATCCCACGACTTTGGATGCACGATCGGAATTATTAAAATTAATTAATCTCGACGAGAAAGATTATAGTTCCGAAAAGATATTTGAAACATTTAAACATGAAATGTGGAAAAAAGAAATTCCGATTGAAAACATCCTTGCCTTATCATGCGATAACGCGTCTGTCATGGTAGGGCAATATTGCCCGTTCAAGACTGCTCTTGCAAAAATTCTCGGCGATAACTTTTTAACTTTGAGATGTCGTTGCCATTCCACTGCATTGGTAGTGCGCGCAGCGTGCAGTACTCTTCCAGACGAATGTTAGGATGTTTTACATCAGGCAGTAGGTTTTATATATTTCAGCCCGAAACGGACTGTAATATTCCGCGAGTTTCAAGAATACTATCAAATTAAAAGCCGAAAGATTTCAAATTTGTGCACTACGCGCTGGCTTTCCCACCACGCGGCTGCAACTTCATTATTAGATAATTGGGATTGTATTATATCATATCTTCGAGAATTTATCTTGAGTGAAAAAACAAAGTCTGGGGAACGTCTTCTTATTTTGTTACAAAATCCAGAAATAAAAGCATATATCTATTTTATAAAATATGCTCTTGGCTTTTTCGTTAAATTTAATGTGTTTTTTCAAAGCCAAGAAACCAGGATCCATTTGCTTCAACAATCTGCAATATCTCTTTTGCAATGCATGCTGCGAAACTTTTTGAAGCCAGACTGGCTGAAGCAAATAGATACAATAATTAATATAAATTTTTCGAGTCACGGGAATCAAATCAAGCTTGATGAGATATGCGTTGGTTCGGAATGCGGTAGCTTCCTCAATGAATTGATTGAAATCCGATACTGCTAAAACCGTTCGGAAGCAATGTTTTGATTTTTATATTACAGCTGCAAATGAAATTCGTCATCGATTGCCAATCAATGACCAAGGGCAATGTTAAGTCATAGAGGGGTTTACTGACCCAAGAGCGTACAGCATATGCTATACACCGTTGGAAAGGTCTTGCCAAGGCGAATCGACTGATACCATTTTTAATTTCGATATCAGATGGGATAATGTCGAAAAATGGCCTCAAAGTTCGAGATTTTGCGGTTTTGAACAAAAGAAACCGGTAGTTAAAGCCCATCCGGCCCGAGGGACCTCGGGTAGGCACCTGAGGAAAAACCGAGGGGTATAAGCGATACTCTAGCAGATTGGGACGGCAAATGTGCCCCACCACCTTCATCTCAGTGCCGTGTTGGGCCTGCGTTTGCCGCATGGGCCCCGTTCCAAATGCCCAGGGCGAAATCGCCAATGGATCAGTTGTTTTTCATGAACATAATATATTCATGATAGACAATTCGCAGGTATAAGTTGGGAATGTGCAGATTAGTATTCAGACTAATGCGTCACTTACAATAGTGAATGGAGTGACATTTTATTGATTGAACGTAACATAATGATGTGAATACAGAAGACTAACCTGTACATTCCCAACTCATACCTGCGAATCGTCTATCATGAATATATTATGTTCATGAAAAACAACTGATCCATTGGCGATTTCGCCCTGGGCATATGGAACGGGGCCCATGCGACAAACGCAGGCCCAACACGGCACTGAAATGAAGGTGGTGGGGCACATTTGCCGTCCCAATCTGCTAGAGTATCGCTTACACCCCTCGGTTTTTCCTCAGGTGCCTACCCGAGGTCCCTCGGGCCGGATGGGCTTTTACTACCGGTTTCTTTTGTTCAAAACCGCAAAATCTCGAACTTTGAGTACATTTTTCGACATTATCCCATCTGATATCGAAGTTAAAAATGGTATCAGTCGATTCGCCTTGGCGAGACCTTTCCAACGGTGTATAGCATATGCTGTACGCTCTTGGGTCAGTAAACCCCTCTATGACTTAACATTGTCCTTTCTCAGCAGTCTACGTATATTCAGCCATCAATGGGCATTAATTAATAGAAACAGAGACAATTCCTTCAGAGTTGTTCTCTATATTCCAAATAAATTCGACGGTTTCGATATAAAGGGTTTGCGAAAAGAATGGTTTGGTCTACATCTGGATTTTGATACTAAAGAAAAGGAAATGCTTTCTAGTAAGAAATTTGATGGCTTATGGAAAATAATCTTCTTAACGCGAAATGAAAACAATGAAATTAAATATCCAAATTTGGGCAAATTAATCTATTCTATTAGATCTTTATGGAATTCGAATGCTGAAGCCGAAAGAATATTTTCCATATTACCAGACGTGAAAACTAGAAAGCGTAGTAGACTTTGTTGAACTTCCGTGAGTGCCGTTTGTGTATTGAAATCGTCGTTAAAGACGTCAGGGGGAAAATGTCGAACCATGGAGGTAGATGAAAAACATCTATCTCTAATGAGTTCCAAAAATTTATATTCAACACCTGCTAAGAGGCAGAAATGTCAATTACGAATTCATGTCGTAGATGATGACGGTACCGCGAATATTCCCCCTACGTCATATAACGTAGATGTTCAAGATTCATCTACGTCAGATGACGCGGGCTAGGCTGCGGTTACAGAGCAAATGTTTCCCACGACATCGCGGTATTTTCCTGCCTTGTCGCTTCTATGACCTGTGACGTAGACGCAACAAAACGTAATATCGGATAAAAACACTTGCATTGTAACCGCAGTGCTATTGGTGATGTCCAAAATATATTTTTTTTGACATTGCCAACTGACTGTTCGATCTGTCTCGCGCTACTCCTTTTTTAAGTTGCTTGCTTTATATATGCGCGAAGACAGTTCGCGCGGAAATACTTGTCTGCACTTAATTTTAGAACAATCCTCTCCCACGCACCCTTTCCTTTGGAAATGTAAACAGTTGTATAACACTTTTCTTCCTATAGCTCGTATGTATTTACATTAATGAAAATTGATGTATGTACGAGCTCTTTTTTCATTACATTAGTTTAAACATATCAATATTGCACAATGTCATAATTAAATAACAGTTTTTTACATTTCCCTCCTGATGGAAGAAACCACCACCTTCCCGTGGTTTCCATTGAGCGGTATCGTGCACGTTATTAATTTTGATGGAACGAAATAATTATTTTTCTATGTAAAGTTAAGCCAAATCAAACATATAATATTTAGTTCGTCATAACAAATTGATACGGTTATCTCAAAACATATCGAGGAAAATCAATGTTAATTAATTTCCGCAACTATTAATTCTACTGTTTTGTTTATGTTATAAAAATAAGAACTCTTCTTATTGAAAAATGCCACAGCTTGCACGACACTGGCATAGAGTGGACTCTCATTTTAATTTATTAATTTTCAATCTTCAAGTATTTTGATTTTGAAAAATCCTATTAATAATATATGTAAATATGTACGCTCGCACATGGGAATAATAAAAAAAATTTCTTTTTGTTCAATAATTAAAATATGATCAGTGGGTCTTAAAACGTGTATTCCCGTAAAATAAATTTTACAAATTTTTTTTTCATTATGGGTACTTTGCTTATGTGCGCCTACATAGGTCGGAAAGTAAAAATGCCTGGGCAGTCGAGAATCCAAGTCATATGCCGTTGACGCGAGGTCGGATTTCAGTTGTTAAGAGCGAGATCGCAAATGTGAGAATTTCTCTCTCGACTCCCACGAGGCGGTCTGAAATTACTTCGGGCAGCTTCGGAGAATCGAGAAAGAGGGCATGCGTCAGTTTGCCTTTGTCGACTTTCCGAAACTCCACGAGCTCACGTACGCGTATCTGGCATGTGTGAGTTTGCACTCGACGGTGCTTTTCTGGCACCTCTGATCGTTGTTAATAGTGTTACGTCGAAATTCCATCGGCATTGGTAAAAAGGATTTCCCTAGACTTATTCGGTTAGATTTTTCTCCGGCGGCGGGGCAGCGATCCGCTGGTTGATTTCCACGTAGCGCTGTCGTCGAGGATCGCCCTCTCGAATGTTGTCGCCACTGTGGTCAGATCGGGCATAATTGAGTGCATCGAAACCGACAATAGTGACGACGAACTTCCTTAGCGTCTAACGGAGTGGTGGGAAAAGCAGACATCTTACCGTACGAGCCACATGTTATGCCCAGTCAGCATTTCATGCAACTTCGGGAAATGGATGAAGAACGTGAACGGGAGCCTCTCCTTCTTCCTCTTGAACAACTGAAGTCGTACATATAACCAAAGTCCATACTGAATGAAAAATTTTCACGTAAATACACGTCTTAAGACCCCCTGATCATGTTTGAAATAAAACAATACTTTGGAAATAAATCGTTTGAATATAGTTTATCAAGTAAGACTTTAGATATTATTTTCTAATTGTTCTATTATTTCAAATAATAATTCTTTGATTTTATAACAAAGAATGTTTTTTTAATATTTAATTCAATTTGTATTTGTATATTTTTTGCCTATATACGCAAATATACCATGTTCAGTTTTATTACATGAGTTGTTCCGTAACAGAGATGTTCAGTTTAGTTGTTCAGTTTAGATGTTGTTCCCAAAGATGAGATTTTCTTCGTCTTTAAAGAAACCCGGGTTGTCCCTTGGCCGCTCTCGCGAAACATCTTCTTGATTGTATGTAAATCTTCAATTAAATTCTTCATCTCGATACGGTCCATCTGGCTTGGTGGTTGAGGGATGACTCCCGCGAGCGCCCCAGGAGGCTCTCGTAACCATCAAAGAGCACGGACCATGGAGAGTGACCAAGTGACATTTGTGCAACATTGATAGACGAATTGTCCACCAACATAAAATTAAAGAATCATTATTTCAATAATGGAATACTTATAGGTATATATAAAGCATTTCTACATATTCTCCATCAAAATACGCGTTGTTTGCAACTTTGAAACATTAAGATCCTTCAATCCGTTCAGAAGTTCTAATGTTTTAAACATACGCATGAAATTTCAAGCGAACATTTCTGGCCATAAATTATATTTTCGGTAATGAATTTTTGAATTTCTGAAATAAATTGTTTGAAAATAGTTTATCAAATAAGACTATGAAAACTATTTTCAAACGATTTATTTGCTAAGTATTCCATTATTTTAAATAATAATTCTTTAATTTTATTTTGAATTATTCATCATATCTATCAACTGGCGACCCCTTCAGCCAACCAGCAGCCAGTTAGGCTCCAATAGGTTGCATAAAAACCGTGCCCCCTGGCGAGCCCGCGGCAAACATCCCGTGAAGCGAGATAAAGAATTTAATTGAAGATTTACATTCAATCAAGATCGAAGATGGTCAAGAAGATGTTTCACGAGCAGCGGCCAAGGGACAACCCGGGTTTCTTTGAAGACAAAGAAAATCTCATCTTTGGGAACTACAACTAAACTGAACAACTCTTATATTGAACAATTCAGAGTCTGAACATCTCTGTTATGGAACAACTTATGTAATAAAACTGGACATGGTATATTTGCCTATATAAGCATAAAATATACAAATACAAATTGAATTAAATATTAAATAAACATTCTTTGTTATAAAATCAAAGAATTATTATTTGAAATGATAGAACAATTAGATAATAAATCGTTTGAAAATAATTTCTAAAGTCTTACTTGATAAACTATATTCAAACGATTTATTTCCAAAGTGTTGTTTTATTTCAAACATGATCAGGGGGTCTTAAAACGTGTATTTACGTGAAAATTTTTCATTCATTATTGTTAGGAATGGTTGCGATAATTACAGCGAGGTGTCGCAAGCGTACTGGACAAGCGACGAGAGCGACAGCGCGTGCCAATTATACGAAGAACAATTATTATAGAGAGAATTCTTGAATAAGCAGCACGTATAATAAATAGATAGCCGTAGAGAATAATTGAATGTCCGAAAAATCGTGAGATTTTAATTGTGTCGAGAACAAACAGTGATAATGTATAATTCGTGTAAGTCTGTGTGAATAAATATTAGTATATAAAACAATAAACAATCTCAAGCATTGCCACATTTATTGTACCGGCACATACGCCTTAAAAATGTCACAACATTATATAGAGGACAACATGCTGCAACAGGAGATGTTGCAATTGAAATCGAGCGTCCTGCGCAAGAAAATAATTTGCCTGAAAATGCAGCTCCATTTGACTTCCAGAAGTACGGAATTCACATTAATTACTTACAATTAATTAATGCGTATGCGAATCCGATCTCGGCATAGGAATGCTACAAAATACTTCGTTTATATATTAATTCATCAAGAAAAAACTGGATTGGAAGCAATAATTGGGCACTACTGTTCCTGTAAAGTTGGTTCTCGAGTCGTAGGCTGCTGTTCGCACGTGGCTACGATAATTTGGTACGAACATATTAAGCGCATTGATACAAATGCGGATTTAGAAGATGCGTACGACGAATTCATCGACGAAAAGAACATCAGTAACGACGACGCAGAGGTTAATTCTGACATTGATTTAAATATTTAAGTGGCGGTAAGAGATATTTTATTGGGATTTTATTACTTCAATCGTCTCAAATTCTTTTCCATCAAAATCAAGATAATTTTTATACCTTTGTAGCGACCGGTCGAGTCTTCCCCCCTCGAGAGTTCCCCCCACTCCGTGCATACTGCGCCGGAGCAGCGTATCCGTGAGCTCGAGGTGGGGGAGGTTCTCGAGGGAAGCCGTCCCGAATCTGGCATCACTGCCGGAGAAACAAAGAAAAAGTGGTGAAATTTCTCTCGACGAATCCATTCCGTCTTTATCTGAACTGGAAGGGGGTCCAGTCTCCCTTCTGGTTCTACCGGAAGGGGAATCGGAAGGGGAACGGGGTGTTTTTTTTCCCCCTGCTTCAACAGCACCATCCATGCCGCGGCCACGGAAGAAGCGTAGGACAAGTTGGGAAATTTCTCTCGACGAGTCCATTCCAATATTATCTGAAATTACAATGGTCGATATACCGATAGAACTAGAAGGTAAAGTGGAATACTTTTCGGTTCCCCTTGCGGTAGAATCAGAATGGAAACCGTATGTGGAACTAGGTGTTTACACCCCTTCCCCAACACCAGAATCCACGCCGTGCTTACGGAAGAAGCGGAGAAAGAGTTGGGAAATTCCTCTGAACGAATCCATTGCTCGTTTATCGCAAATTAGAACTAGCAAAAGACCGCGAAAACACGTCAATTATTTTGAAACTAAAATAAAAAAAAGGCCGTGCATAAAAAAGCAGTGCAGCAACAGCCAGGGTGGCACTGAATGCCCGTAACAATCAAAAAAGGGGGTGTGGCAAATTCTGCCTGGGTGAAAACTGTTTGTAGAAATATTAAGTTTTATTTCAAACAACGGGGAATCTTGCACTAAGGTCGCAACGTCGTCCCCCTCGATCACCACGCCGTTTCGAAAACAAGCACGCCGAGGGCGTAAGAAATACGCGGTGATTTGGGAAAAATAAACGGCCCTGATTGGAAAGGCCCAACGCGTGGGGTTAACCAATCAGGGTTGTTTAACAATTTTGCCAGAGCCAACGAGGGTGACTCGAAAGCGAAGACCAAAGGAGATCTATCTGAGCCTTGACTCGCATAACTTGTCTTCAGCCTAAAGAGAATAAATAAGTCATAGTTACCTATCACCCTTGTGTCAGTTATTATACTTATCTACCCAACACTATTCTTATTCTTGTTATATTTTTCTATTAATTTTCCCAATTAGTTTATTCATTTTGTTAATCTTGTAATAAACGGTCGACCAGATAGAAGTCGACGAAAAGAAAATCATTTGAACCCAATTCACTTCCCCGATAAACTCCTTTTCCTCTATCCGGACTTCGTGGTTAAAAGCATCAGCTTTTTAACAACGATCATATACAATCCAATAGATAGAGGAGCTAGCGAAGAGCTAGTGACACATATAGTAGAAGCCGGAGGTCTAATTAGTTGGTTTAGGAATTTAGAACAGCCTATAATTAATGAGATGGTTGTTAATGAGAGACCGGCAGCACAACAGTCCCCATGTTGAGTTTCACAAGGCGGAGAAGAATGTGTGACAATACGATTACAGTCAGAATGGTGCGCGGAGAACCAGAAACGTTGAGAAAAGCTGGGGGCACTTGATGATTCGTTGCAACTCAACAAGAGTTGTCGAATATGTGAGAAGTGTAAACGTTGTTCTGTGGCGACTAGGTGTTCAGGTCATTACATATTACGGCGAGTTAAACATGTTTTGTGAAGAAAGCATAGCAGATCTTAAACAGATCTTCGTGGGCTGTGAAGATGTGGACAGAATAACTACCGACTATGGGACGCAAACAAGAGACAAATAGTCGTGTCAAGAGATGTGATGTTCGACAGAGATTCTATGACTGACGAGAAAACGAATAAAATAAAAATTAGTGAAATCCTAGGACAAGATGAAGATGACGCAGAAGAAAAAAACACTGAGGAGGAAAAGGGTGAAGAACAGGAAGAAGAGGAAGATTATGAAGATTCGTTAGCGGAAAATAGTGACACAAAGGAAGAAGATGAGCCAAGAGTTGAAGAAATTTCAGGAAGGCCAAGGAGGAATAGAAAACCGTCAGAAAGATACGGGTATTGTGGCTTACTGACCTATGCAGAAGTCATAAATAGTGAAAAGAAAGATGAGTGGATAAAAGCAATACAAGAAGAGAAAAGGTCATTACTTGAAAATAAAACTTGCATTATGGTGTACAAACATGAAGCAAATGGAAAGAAGATTTTGACGAGCAACTGGGTCTTTACATTTAAAGAAGATGGTCGCTATAAGGCTCGACTGGTAGTGAGAGGATGTGAGCAACGAATAGAAAGTTTTGATTATAGTAGCATTTATAGTCAGATAGTAAATAATAGTTCCTTAAGAATTTTAATAGCATTAGCAGTTTCGAGAGATTATCACATTGTTAAATTTTATGTAAAAACTGCATTTCTTCACGGAGACCTTCAAAAAGTCATTTACATGTATTTACCTGAAGGGTATAAGAGAAAGGCTGATAAAATTTGCAAACTGAGGAAACCGCTGTATGGCCTGAAACAAGCGCCAGCACAGTGGAACAAGAGATTTACAGAAGAATTAGTGTTTAAATATCGATTAAAACGCGATAATTAATTGAAATCCGAAATAATTCGTTACCCGGTTTGTTTTCGGTTACGCGACCGACCAGGAAGATTCTAGGTCGACGCGACCGCTATTCGAAACATTAGAGGACAGAAAAACACGGTTCTCGAGGTTTTCTGTAAAGTCACGCGAACGATAAAGTAACGTTCGAGTTCGAACAAGCCAAGTTCAACGCCCAGGCATAGAGAAGGTACGACAATCAGAAATTAAACAAAGACGGACGAGAGACGCCACGCAGCGCCACGCGACGAAGGATTCCCCCTCTCACGCGCACACTTTTGGCAGCTCATGTTCGTCCGTCACTTGCTATCGAGCCACTGAAAGGAGCATATCGATAAGCGAGCACGATATCGAGAAGTTTTTAAAAATCTCCGAATCGGTCGAGTTATTCGACCCTTCGTTGAGAAGCTTCTCCAACAATTAGCCTGCTTTGTCGCGAGTTCCTAGATCCACGATCTAGCTCAGTGCGACAAAACGTAATAATAAAATTAAAGCGTCGAGTTATTCGAGCTTCCAAGGGCTAGACGGCTCCACAGGTCAGGGCTTACTGAAAATCCCCTGGGTGGACCCACCGTCTCCCCACGGATCGAGTCATAAACTCGATCATTACTGGTTTTTCGAACGGTTACGAACCCACAGACCAAGGGTAGAAATAAAATACCCTTGAGTGGATTCGCCGTCTTCTAGCCGAAGCGCGGGACACCTAGGATCTCCCAGCTTACGGCAAAATTATCAGATCACGTCCCAAAATCGCTCGCCTGGTACGGCCGCAGTGCGTAGGACGTCGATTCTAAAAAGAACGTGGTATCCGGAGCAACTGTAAGTCGCCCAAGGGCGCCGTTGTCAAACCGGTACCGCACCGTGCCCGTACGCACATAACCAGACGGTGAAGGGCCGAGGATAAGGGCGACGGTTGGAATCTTACAACCTCCCTCTGTTCGCTCCTCCTACGACAACCAAGAGTAGCAGGCTTGAAAGATAGCGGAATTAGCATCTTGTCTAAAGAAACAATAAGCGAGCGATTCCCGATTTAAAGGGAACGCTCTCACACATACAGTCCACTAATATAGCCGCGTATCGCGGCGACTGAGATTCCCGCTCCTGGGTGCGACAAGCACAAACCAGGCGCGAGCGCGAAAGAGAAAGACATCCGACGTGAGTCACGTTGTCAGGTATTTAACGCCTATTCTTGTCTCTTTCTGTTACAGATCATCGAAGCTAGACAGACGGGAATCCGTCTAGACCGGCAGACACGGTTTTTGCGTACAAATTTTAGTACAAGTATCAAAATAAAAGGCTTAGTCGAGATCTTCGACTAAGCGAAAATAAACTGAAAATTTGTATTCTTTTCCCGACGTTCCTTCCCTCGAGATCCGGACCACCGTTAGGCGAGGTTTTTTTCAAACCTACTCCCCCTAACATAAGGTCCTTCGAGCCGGATCAAACGAGGTTGATTGGAACGGGAAAAGGTGACTGCCTTTGCACGTGACGAAATTACCACGTAAGAGTTGAATCGAGTTGATTGATCCTCGACAAACTCGCTATGGCGTTATCCGAGTCCATGTCGCGTTCCGACATTGAGGATCAGCTCATGGAGTTAACAGACGAGTTCGATCGTCTTAGATCCGTGAGCATAAATCTCAAAAAAATGGGCAGAGCTAAATTCACGGAGAAACTCCTCCAAGAAAAGCTCGAATACGCCGGGCGAACATGGCGGGATGTCCGCACCATGTATGCAAACGTGCGGAAGATGATTCCCGCCGCCAAAAGACAAGCCTATACGCTTTTTAAGCCAGGCTACCTCCTCGGCGTGGAAAACGAATTCCAGGAATTCCAGGATTTCGTAACCGCCGAGCTGACACGAATCGCTGCTGAATCGAGACCACCGGCACCGGAGGTCCAGCAATTCAGCATGCCCATTGAGCTGCCCAAGCAAAGATTGCCTAAATTCGGAGGGGATCCTCGGGAATGGGAACATTTCGAGGATCTATTTACCACCGGGGTGATGAACAATGTTCAGTTATCAGATGTACAGAAATTGTACCATCTGAACGCATGCTTGGAAGGACCAGCTCTCGCGACGATTTCGTCGCTCGAGATTGTCGGGCGCAACTTCCCCGAAGCGTGGAGAATGCTCAAGGAAAAATACGGGCTTCCACGCATGGTCACGGGAAGGTTGCTCGACAAACTATTTTCGCTGAAGCAGATTGAATTCAACGATCTAGCCAGCTTGCAGCAGGTCACTGTGGAATGCACAGAGACTCTAGCTGCATTAAGAAAAAGGGGCACGTCCGAACAGCTAGTAGAATGGATGCTAGCGTACTGGACGATACAACATTTCACTCCGAAATTGGAGCTGGAATGGCAGAGATCGCTCGGCCTCTCGACTAACTACCCGATGTTCGAGGATGTCCGAACTTTCATCGATCATCACGCACAAGCTCTGCTTTCGATGAAAGAGGACCGTCGAGAGGCAGCTCTAGCCCCGGAAACAAAGTCCCGCATGCCAAAGCCCATCGATGCTCGACCAAAAAGCGTCGCTTCGAAACCACTGACTAGCCATAACGTCGTGGTGACAACCGACTCGGCTCCGAAAGAAAACCGGCCGAGTGCGGAAAACGACGGGCGAGTCAGGCCAGAACGGGTGGAAGTGTGCGGATTCTGCTCTGGGCAACACAGCCTGCCACAATGCAACCATTTCATGGTGTTGTCGGCGAGCATGCGCACTCAGTACATTCGAAATCGACTATGGTGTGTACGCTGCCTAGCCAGCTCCCACCCTACTGAGCGTTGCCCAAGACCCCAAGTATGCAATCAGTGTAGTGGGAAGCACCATTCCCTACTGCACTGTAGTTACAATTGGGACCAGAAGAATGCGAGGCCGCCAGCACGAAATTCATTTGGCCGGCGTGACGAGAGCGGTTTTAACGCTCAACCACGGAAACCGACCAAGTCAAAGCCAAGAGGAAAAAGTACGGCTTCACACGCACAAGACAAACATGCCTCGACATCACACTGTACCGCGATCGGTACAGGCGCACCGAGGCCTGTTGTGCTAGCTACTGCACGAGTACGCGTGTTTGGCGAGAACGGTGTGTCGCGGATTGCGCGAGCACTGTTAGACCAAGGTTCGGAGACATCATTCGTCTCCGCGGGGCTGGCTAATGACCTCCAATTAAAACGCATACGTACCCCAGCCATGGTATCAGGCTTGGGGGGCGGCGAAACGCAAAAAATCAAATTCAGCGTTGGATTAAACCTCGGCTCGGTAAAAGGAACGAAACCGATATGTGTCGCTCACGCGTACGTCGTGCCGAAAATCACGACCTACCGCACACCGTCGGCGAACGCGCTTGTTTACACTGCGTTCCGAGGTTTACCGTTAGCCGATCCAGAACCCAGGGCCGATCCTACGATCGAAATTCTGATCGGAGCGGATGTATATGCTCAGGTGATTCGACCGGGCTTCCGACGAGGGGCGAATGAAGGTCCGATCGCCCAAGAAACGGCGTTTGGCTGGGTTATATCCGGCCCTATACACGCTGAAGGCGACGGCCAGAATACGGTAAGAACGCTGCATTGCACCGTTCTCGAATCGCTGGATTACGCGATTCGACGATTCTGGGAAACCGAAGAAATCCCCACGACCTCGGTGCGGTCCAAGGCGGAAGAAGAGTGCGAAGCACTCTTCCGAAGAACCGTCAAACGGGACAAAACCGGACGGTTTATAGTCCGATTGCCCTTGAATCACCCGAGACCGGACGAAGCGTTAGGACATTCGTTCCACATAGCGCTGTCCGCTCTCGCGAGGATGAAGCGTAAATTGGACGCGGATACGACCCTCGACAGAGAATACTCTGAGTTCCTCGCGGAGTACGAGTCCTTAGGTCACATGACTCGGCTTGAGCCGATTGACCAGAATCGACTGTACATTCCGCATCGAGCGGTCGTACGCACGGAAAGTGCAACGACCAAACTGCGCGTTGTGTTCAATGCAACCAGCAGAACGGTCGGAGGGCGATCCCTAAACGACGTCCTGCATGTCGGACCAAAATTACAGAACGATATCACCTCGGTTTTAACGAGGTGGCGTCTGTATGAGTACGTTCTGGTGGCAGATATCGAGAAGATGTTTCGACAAATCCTCGTCGCCCCACAGGACCGTCGTTTCCAATGCATCGTATGGCGCGCGTCAAACGACGAAAAGCTGAAAGCTTTCGAATTGAATACCGTAACATACGGTACGGCGTGCGCCCCATATTTAGCGATGCGTACCCTCCTCGAATTAAAGGAGCAGGATGGAGAGAGGTATCCTCTCGCTGCTCCGATCCTCGAGAGGGACATATACGTCGACGACGTATTTATGGGAGCGTCCAACAAAACCCTGCTAGAGAAAATTCGCAAGCAAGTCTGCGATCTCCTGCAGGGCGGTGGGTTCAAGTTGAGAAAATGGGCTGGAAACTCCGCGAAATTATTGCGGAACATCCCCCAAGGTGCTCACTCCCACGCCGTAGACCTCACTCTGTTCGACGATTCCGAACTAAAAGTGCTTGGTCTACGATGGATCCCATCCGGAGACTACTTCTATTTCGATCTGCAACGGTTTCAACCGTCTGCGTTACCGATGACAAAAAGAAATTTGTTCTCGGAGATCGCGAAGCTCTTCGATCCCCTCGGCTGGTTATCACCAGTCGTAATCCGTGCAAAAATTCTGATGCAGTCCCAATGGCTGGAGAAAATCCAGTGGGACGACCAAATTTCCACGGACACGCAAAAAACGTGGAACACGTTTTGCAGGGATTGGAGCAGTCTCAAAGAACTAAAATTCCCGAGATGGATCCAATACGGAGCAGACGCAGTTACTGTGGAACTACACGGATTCTGCGATGCATCACTCGCTGCCTATTCGGCCGTCACTTACTTACGTGTGACGACGAAAAATAATGACGTGTTTACGACATTAATCATGGCAAAGACACGAGTGGCTCCGATAAAAACACAGTCTATCCCCGTCCTGGAATTGAATGGGGCTGTGTTACTTTCCGAGCTCATAGTGCACGTGAAACGGTCATTCCCCATAGAAATGAGCCGCATAATCTGCTGGACAGATTCCACGATTGCACTCGCTTGGTTGAAAAAGCATGCGTCGACATGGAAGGTTGTGATAGCCAACCGTGTGTCAAAAATTCAGACCATGCTCCCAAAAGCTGAATGGCGGCACGTTCCCACGCGCTTCAACCCAGCGGATCTGAATTCGCGAGGTGTAGACGCCGCAGAACTCATTCAGTCCGAATTATGGATTTCCGGGCCGAAATGGCTTCGACAATCAGAGGAAAATTGGCCGAAATCGCCAGCCTCGCTCGAGACCGAGGAGGGTAAACGCGTATCGCATACCCTCGTGGCCACTCCGGAAAAGGAATGGAACTTAGTTTTCCGATTTTCCCAATGGAGCAAGCTACAACGTGTGACTGCCTATTGCCTCCGGTTCCGGAGGCCGGCGGTCGGAGAACGAAGGTCATTCGATGCAAAAGTTGTCGAAGCAGCGGAAATCCAGCGTGCAACGGAAAGAATTGCACGCTACTTACAGCGTACGCATTTCGCAGAAGAGTACCGGTGCTTGAAAAAGCGCAAGGGAATCCCTGCGACATCTCCTCTAAAGAGCCTAAACCCTTTTCTCGACGATAAGGAAGTCTTACGAGTGGGTGGAAGGTTGGAGAATGCGACGCTTGCATGGGAAACCAAACACCCGATTATCCTGCCGAAACATCATGTATCTAACATGATAATCAGGCAATGCCACGTGGATACGTTGCACGGGGGTTTACAATTGACCATGTACACGGTGAGACAGAAATTCTGGATCATCGGCTGCCGAAACGCGGCACGCACGGTTATCCACCAATGCATACGATGCGTGAGATGGCAAGCAAATACCTCCACGCAAATCATGCAGGATTTAATACCGGAGCGCAGTCGCGCGGCACGACCTTTCTCAAACTGCGGAGTCGACTACGCGGGACCGTATCGGGTCCGCGACTCCGCCGGTCGTGGGGAAAACGGCTCATAAAGCATACATAGCAGTGTTCATCTGCTTCGCTACGAGAGCCGTGCACATCGAACTCGTCCATGATTATACGACGAGTGCATTTCTGGCCGCATTAGACCGATTTATCGCCCGCCGAGGAGTTCCGTCCTGTATGTTCAGTGATAACGGAACGAACTTCGTCGGAGCAGATCGGGAATTGAAGGAACACTTCAATACGGTGTATCAAACTCCAGAAATGCGAACGAAGTGCGGTCAAAAGGGCATTAAGTGGAGGTTTAATCCACCCAGTGCTCCCCACTTTGGTGGTATGCAAGAAGCCGGCGTGAAATCGGTGAAACATCACCTGAAACGCATCATCGGCGAATTTACACCCACAAGCGAGGAAATGCAGACACTCCTCTGCAAGATCGAGGCGAGTTTGAATTCGCGACCGATCGCCGCTTTGAGTGACTGTCCCGAGGATTATGCCCCTCTCACGCCGGGCCACTTCCTAATAGGCGGACCGATGAATGCACTTCCGGTCGAGTCAGTGGAAAAGGAAAATCTCTCGCGGCTTACGCGATGGAGAGCAATCCAGAAATTCCACGAGCAGCTCTGGAAACATTGGACGCGAGATTATCTCACGCACCTCCAGAAACGCTATAAGTGGCGCACCACCCAAGTGCAGTTAAAACCGAATGACTTGGTTTTAGTGCAAAACCCTCTTCTCCCCCCCGAATCAATGGGAAATGGGACGAATCGAGGAAGTATTACCGGGCCGAGACAGGTGCGTGCGTGTAGTTAAAGTACGTACAGTTACGTCTACATACACACGTCCGATTACACGGTTGTGTAAACTGCCCGTCGATGAGTCAACATCGACAACGGCCGGCGAAGACGCACACGGGATAAACGAAGACCCGAATTCCGCTGTATCGAGACAAGGACAGTGAGAACAGCCGTTCAAAATCAAAACGGTATGAATTCTCACATATCCAACGTCTTTAGAATAATACAGTGAGAGGGGAGATATACCCTACCATCCCGGTAATTAATATGGAAGGGAGCGATTCGCGACATCCGCACGTAAAAGCAGGATCCGCAGGACGAATCGCCCAGTTTCACGACGGATTTCAAGTGAAAGTGAAAAAACAAAAAGTAAAAATGTCATCGAGCGGGGACGAAAGTCTGGTCACGGTGGTGGGGTCCCCACGGGACCAGGAGATCGACCGGCAATTCAACCGGATGGTGTTGCTGGCCGACGAACAACAGCCTGGCCCTTCGGGCATACAGGCCCAAACCGAGCAGCGGACACCGCGGAACCCGCCGCGACCGGAGGACGAGTCCGGGAGTCGGGCCCACAGCCCCTACTGATTGATTTGGGGCAGGACGTGCTGCGGGTGCCCCCGCACGTCCCCTGGACCACACGGCGGTATCGCCATAAGGTCCCAGGGGGCCATTACGCAATGAAGTGGGAAGGGGTGGCCGGCTACAAAAGCTGAATTTCCACCCGGCCGCGTCCACGGGCCCCGCACCAGCCCCGACCGCCCACGCAGGGGCGACGGCCGCACCACGCCGAGCTGCACCGCCGCCACCCGCCGTCGAGCAACGACCGGCGCGACGCGCCTCGCCGCCCGCGCAGTACGAGCGGCGGGATTCCGGCCGAAGGAGGCGGAACCGGGGGCCCGCTCGCCCCATAACGGCCAGCCGCCCCCGAAACCGGAGCCACCAACCCCAACAGCCGCACCGACGACCACGTCGCCGGGAACCGGACTCGGCCCTCGGGGAGGTACTCCTGACCACCCTCCGGCTGCTGGAGGACGAAAGGGCCCGGGCACGCCGCTGAGTAAGTACAATTAAACTTTTACAATAGAAAGTATTGAAAAGTGTTGAAAGTGTACTTCTACCTTCTCTACGGGCTTTACGCGACGTGACCGCGACCTACGCCTCCTATTCTTGTTGCACGGACCGTGCAAGGGGGGCGGTATGTTTAAATATCGCTTAAAATGCGAAATTTAATTTAAATCCGAAACAATTCGTTACCCGGTTTGTTTTCGGTTACGCGACCGACCAGGAAGATTCTAGGTCGACGCGTCCGCTATTCAAAATGTTAGAGGACAGAAAAACACGGTTCTCGAGGTTTTCTGCAAAGTCACGCGAACGATTAATTAACGTTCAATTTTGAAACAAGCGGTTCAAACGCCCGAGTTTAGAGAAGGTACGAAAATTCTATAATAGACAGAGACGGACGAGAGACACGGCGACAGCGCCGCGTGACGGAAGACTCTCCCCACTCACGCGCTCACTTTGGCAGCTCGTGCTCGTCCGTCACTCGCTATCAAACCACTGCCACGAGCACTTCGGTATCCGAACACGCTCAGCAGTCGAACAAACAAATAATTCGAGCAACCCGATCCGAGTCGAGTTCCTCGACTACCCTCGGAGTTGTGAAAGAAGTATTCACAAGTTAGCGTATCGAGCCAGTCGGTACCCGACCGAGCTCCGTAAAAAGACTTATAAATTCGGAATAGGCTTGAAGTAATTCGAGTGCTTCCGGGGAATCGATCCATAAACAGGTGTGGGAAGAAACCCTGAGTGGACTCAATCGTTTCCCCAGGGATAGAGGGCTAAGCTCATCCCAACTTATAGGTGCGAGGTTTTTCGCACCTTTCTTAGTGCACGACTCCATAATCCAGGTGTGGGAAGAAACCCTGAGTGGAATCATCGTGCACTAGAGGAACGAGATACAAAATTCGTCCTCCAATTGGCTGTCAGAAACGGCTTCGAACCCACCATACAGGAGTGAATAATACCCTGGGTGGATTTGCCGTCTTCCAGTCGAAGCGGGACACTTTTTTAAACCCCAGCTATCGGCGAAAGCTAGGACACGTTCAAACATCTCCAGGGAGTACGGTCCCTGTGCGTAGGACGGAGCATCCGACAAAGCAACGTGGTCTCAGGCACAACCGTAAGTCGACCTAAGGGCGCCGTTGACAAGCCTGCACCACACAGTGCCGTACGCACTTACGAAGGCGGTGAAGGGCCGGGGACCGGCTGAAAGGTTGGAGCCTTACAACCTCCCTCCGATCACCTTTTCCTGCGACAGTCATAAAACAAAGTCTTAAATTGCAGTCAGAAATTGCAGTCGTGACGAGCAGAAATCTCGTACACGACAATAATAAGCAAGCGATTCCCGATTTAACGGGAACGCTCACATATACAGTCCACTAGCTTAGCTGCGCATCGCGGCGGCTGAGATCCCCGCTCCTGGGTGCGACAAGCACAGACCAGACGAGCGCGGAAGAAAGTAAGACACACAGCGTGATTCACGTTCACAGGTATTTAACGCCTATTCGTGTCTCTTTCTGTTACAGGTTTACCAAACAGGATTAATTGCAGCGGCGTCTGGCCGGGCAAACCATTACGTAATTTTGTTGTCAAACCATATCACAATAAACGGCTTAGTCGAATCCTTCGACTAAGCGAAAATTAAAATTAAAATCTGTATTCTTTTCACGACGTTCCTTCCCTCACGATCCGGACCACCGTTAGGCGAGGTTTTTTCAAACCTACTCCCCCTAACACTAATGCAATGACGAAGTAAGTCAAATAATGTCAAAAGAGACGTTTTTAAAATGCAGGTCCAAAAACGTTTGCTCCTTAATAATTTAAAAGAACTATATTCATTTTTTAAAGATCGGAATCCAACAATGAAAATTGGATTCAGTAAATTTTCTTATCTTCGACCTGAAGAGTGTGTTAGCAGAAACCAATGGAACACATTCTATATGTGTATGTGTAATCCATCAAAATGTGAAATTACTGCTCTCTGACGCCAGACTGCAAAAATTACTTCCAGCACCTTCTGACTTTCTAGTAACATACAAGGAAATGTTATTAAATATGCGCTGTGAAGTGTCGAGTAAGTCTTGCAACCTAAATAAGTGCAAAAATTGTCCAGGATTTGGCCCTATCCGCAAAAAAACTGCAAAAAATATTCGAGCAACATTGTGTTGTATTCATTTCGTGCTGTCAGTGGACAAATAGTGACAGGTCCAATTTAGAAAATGTTGAATATACAGCAACACAGTTTGTAGATGAATTAGAAATCCGATTACCAAAGTTGGAAATTCACGATTTCAATGCAAGAAGTCAAAGCAGCTTTTTTAAATATTCTAAAGAAAATGTAGGACCTGATGAATTTGTTGTCGTCGGCGATTTTGCGGAAAATTATTCCTTCGTTATCCAAGACGAAATCCAAACTTATCATTGGTCCATCAAACAGGCGACAATACACACATTCATTGCATATTATCAGGTGGATAATTATCTAAACCATGAAAAGTTTGTAATTATTTCGGATTGTCTCCAACATGACAGGACTGCAGTCCATTTATACCAGAAGAATTTAGTGGAATTTTTTAAGGAAACACATGGCACAACTATCAAGAAAATCAAATATTTTTCTGACGGAGCATCATCACAGTACAAAAATAAATATAATTTATTAAATCTCAATTTCCATTTTGAAGACTTTGGAATCAACGCCGAATGGCATTACTTTGTGTTGGAGAAATAAGTTGGCAGCCATGTTGCGTTGGCAGGAGTGGCTGCACGCCGGTTGGGTTTTTTGGTGTGCGTGTGTGTAGCGCGCCTGACGGTCCGTCCGGGAACGTTACGAGTAATTCTTTTGGTGTGTAATTTCTAATTTCAATATGTATGGTCTTTATGTTTCATAATATACAGGGTGTTCGGCCACCTCTAGCAAAAATTTTAATGAGCGATAGTAGAGGCCAAAATAAGACGAAAATCAAGAATACTAGTTTGTTGATGGAAGCTTCGTTAAAAAGTTATTAACAATTAAATTCAAAAATTTCAAATCGTTCTGGAAAAATTATTTTCGGTTGCGGGGGTCAACTACAATCATTTTTGGTGAGTACACATACCTCCGAAATCCTATCTACTTTCGAGAAAAAAAATCGAGTAGGTGCTGAAATTTTTCGGCGAAAAAAAATTTTTCAAATCGTTTTAAAAAAATTATTTTCGGTTGCGGGGATCAATTACAACCATTTTTTATCATTACACATACCTCCGAAATCGTACGCACTTTCGAGAAAACAATTCCTTACTGAAAATCCAATTAGGTGCCTAAATTTTTCAATGGAGAAAAAAAATTGCAATCGTTGTGGAAAAATTATTTTCGGTTGCGGGGGTCAATTACAATCAGTTTTTGTCATTAGACATACCCACGAAATCCTGCCCACTTTCGAGAAAAAAAATAGAGAAGGTGTGAAATTATTCGAGAAAATTAAAAAATTGCAAATCGTTGTGGAAAAATTATTTTCGGTTGTAGGGTTCAATTACAGTCATTTTTGATGAATAGACATACCCCCGAAATCTTGCGCATTTTCGAGAAAAAAATTCAGTAAGAGCGGCACTTTAAACGTTAATAACTTTTTAACGAAGCTTCCATCAACAAATTGGTATTCTTGATTTTCGTCTTATTTTGGCCTCTACTATCGCTCATTAAAATTTTTGCTAGAGGTGGCCGAACACCCTGTATATCTTTCGTTGTATTTGTGTTTGTGTTTGATTACGCCCGAACCTCTACAACAATTGGTAGTAGAGCGTGGTTCGGCTTGAGTATAATTTTTTAAAAGTGAAAAGTGTTGTAGAGGTTAGGAAAGGCACATGGCGTAGAAGGGGGAAAAAAAAAGATTGGAACAATGGCTGAAGGAACAGGTATCTCGCTCAGTAAAATTGAGTTGTTAAATGGGAAGAATTACCACACATGGGCGTTAAAAGTGAAATCAGTGCTAAAAGCTCGTAAACTATTTCGAGAAGTAATTGAGAGCGATGAACCGCCGGAAGATGAAAACCCTGAATCCGTCGCTGGGAAACGAAGAGCCACGTGGCAAAGTAAAAACGACGAGGCGTTTGGAATAATTATTACGACATTAAGTGAAGACCAAGCAGGGTTATTTTTAACAGAAGAATCAGCAAGAAGGTTGTGGGAAGAATTAAAGAGAATACATGCGGAAAATACCATAGAGCTACGCATAGATATAGATTTAGAATTAAAGAATATAAAAATGAGTAATGGGGAATTGGTCAAGGATTACATAACAAGGGCTAAGAACATTGCGTCAAGAAGTGCCAGTATAGGGTATCCCATTGAGGATAGAGAAGTAACATACCACCTGGTAAGAGGACTGCATACAAAATATGAAAGAGTTGCGACAGTGCTTAGGGCTCAAAGATCACTAAAATTGGAAGAAATTCAACGTGCTTTGGAAGAAGAAGAATGTCGAATGGGTCGAGAAACAGAGGGACAAGCAGCTGGAAATAGTAGAGATGAGAAGGCATATAGGATGACCAAGCGCACTCATTACAAAGAACCCGTTGGGTGCTTTGTGTGTGGAAAAATAGGACATATAGCAAAATATTGCTATCGGAATAGGAGAAGCGCACAGCCAACAGATAATAGAGGCAAGTACAACAATAATTCAAGTAATAGTAGATCTAATTATAGAGGTAGAACTTTTAATATGAGAAGAGAACAAGGGAATATAGCTACTGCACCAAGAAATGAGCGTACATTTCAGGTGAGAGAAAAGGGTAGTTATATATTAACGATGGGAAAAGAAAACGAAATGGAAGAGTGGACACTTGATTCTGGATCAACTGCTCACATGACCCCAAATATCAAGAATATGACAAACATTAGGGAATACCGGACTAACATAGATGTAGCAGAGACCGATAGAGCATTGGAAGCAGAAGCGATAGGAGATATAAGAATAGTAAAAAGGATAAATGGGCAGGAGGAAACAATAAGAATTAAGGATGTGCTGTATGTACCTC